>NC_142957.1:14610578-14625578 GCF_046866305.1 Octopus bimaculoides | reverse complement strand
GTGCTGGAGAGACGAATGTGCCGGTCCGGTCATGTGAGGTGTATGGATGAGGCCAGCTGAGAAAAGAAGTGTCGATCCCTAACTGTGGAGGGAACCTGTGGAAGGGGTAGACCCAGGAAGACATGAGACGAGGTGATGAAGCATGATCTTCAAACATTGGGCCTCATGGAGGCAATGATGAGTGAGTGAGACCTTTGGTGATATGCTATGCTTCAGAAGACCCATCAAGGTAAGTGAAATCACAGTCGTGGCCGATGCCAGTGTCATGCAACTAGTGCTTGTGCTCCTGCTGTACCAGTGAATTGGATGCTTTACAAACTTTTTAAAGAAATGTTTTTCCTTTGATTGTATTATTATTATATATATATATATATATATAAGGAAGAGCAAGGAGGGGAAAGAAAGAAAGAAAAAAAGAAAGAGAAAGCAAGAGAGAGAAAGAAAGAAAAAATTAAATGAGATTTTAAAAAAATCTCATTAGAAATTATGAAAATCATTAAAGCAAACTTCATTAAAAAATGAAAATTAGAAACAATTATGTTGTGAGGAAAAGACTAAATACTAATTATTTAACTATCACTCTCTGGGCTAATGTTGTCTTTTCGTAACCCCAGAATTATTTCTAGGGATTTCGCTGGCTACAACATCAAAAACATTAACACACTTTAACATAAATTTACATATATTTAACATACTTACTCTTTTACTTGTTTCAGTCCTTTGACTGCGGCCATGCTGGAGCACCACCTTTAGTCGAGTAAATCGACCCCAGGACTTATTCTTTGTAAGCCTAGTACTTATTCTTTCGGTCTCTTTTGCCGAACCGCTAAGTTACGGGGACATAAACATACCAGCATCGGTTGTCCAGCGATGTTGGGGAGACAAAACTCAGACACACAAACATATATATACATATACATATATACGACGGGCTTCTTTCAGTTTCCGTCTACCAAATCCACTCACAAGGCTTTGGTCGACCCGAGGCTATAGCAGAAGACATTTGCCCAAGGTACCACGCAGTGGGACTGAACCCAGGACCATGTGGTTGGTAAGCAAACTACTTACCACACAGCCACTCCTGCACCTAAAAAAAGAAAATAGTACTTTTTCAAGTAGATGGCAACTCTGATTAATTAATTAACCACAACTGTTAATTAGAATTTTTAAGACTGCTTTTTTGTTTTCTTACTTCTCAGTTTTACTGCCTAACCATGATTATGGGTCAAGTCTGAAACCTTCCTTAGGACCTCACGACTGGTCAGGAATCCTTAAAATATAGACCTGGGTTGATTCTTCTACTAAAAGCAGTCGAAAGACTGCACAGGAGCCAGTCCATCGGCACTGGCAACAACCTCGCTCGAATGTCTTTTTATGTGCCACCGGCACAAGTGCGAAGGAGGCGAAGCTGGTAACGATCACGCTCAAATTATCTCAGAAATTTGAAATTTGGATGACGTGATTGCTTCATTTTTAAAACGACACTTTACAGTTGGTATCAAAAGCCGAATCCGGCCAATTTGAGCATAAAACAGCTGGAATACTTAGGTCAGTAATGGTCAGTTTAAATGCTAAAGGGTTAAACCAAGTGACCGATTAAGTTGACTGTCTATGGTAGGCCAATGGTGGGATTCAAGCTCAGAAGGTAAAGAACCAGAACAGATATTGCAAAGGCCTCCTCCTTTTCAATGGACCCTAATGGTTCTGATTTAGAGTGGACCCTTGTTTAGTGGCCATGAGAGGATGAAAGGCAAACTGGACCTTGAGAGGATTTGAATTTGAAATGTAAACGACCATCAGATGATAACACCACAAGGCATTTTTCTGACACTCACAATTCTGTGAACTCAAAAACAACAACAACAGTAATTTCGAATTTTGGCCCAAGGCCAGCAATTTCGGGTGAAGGGGAAGACAATTACATCAACCCCAGTGTTCAACTGGTACTTATTTATTTTATTGAACCCGATAGAATAAAAGGCAAAGGCGACCTTGGCAGCATTTGAACTCAGAATGTAAGGATGAATGAAATACCGCTAAGCATTTTGTCCAGTGGGCTAACAATTCTGCCAGAACAATAACAATAATAATAATAATAATAATAATAATAATAATAATAATAATAATAATAATAATTCCTATCATAGTGGGTGCCTTAGGTATAATAAAAAATATTCAGACAAATACATAACAAAAACACCAGGACTTACAAATATATATAACATACAGAAAATTGCACTACTGGGTACTGCACACATCCTACACAAAACACTTTCAGTACAGTAAAAGTAAGAGCATCACAGCAAACCAGAGCACATACCCAAGGCACACAGAGCTGCGCTCGGTAGTGAAGTGAAAGCACGTTATAAAAATAAAACTACTGAACAATAATAATAATAATAATCCTTTCTATTAAAGGTACAACTTTTAGGGCAGATGATAGTTGATTACATTGACCCCATTGCTTAACTGGTATGTATTTTATCAACCCCCGAAAGGATGAAAGGTAAAGTCAACCTCGGCAGAGTTTGAACTCAGAATGTAGTGACGGGCTAAATACCATTAAGCATTCTGTCTAGCACGCCAACAATTCTGCTAGCTCGCCGCCTTAATAACAATAATAATAATAATAATAATAATAATAATAATAATCCCTGAATTAAGTACAAAGCCAAGAATTTTTCAGAGACCTCGATGAAGTCCTAGTACTTTATTTTATGAAACCTCCAAAAGACGACCCATCAAAGTGGATCCTGTCTGGATCTGAGAACTCACAGCACACAAGACTTCCTTTTGTGTAGGCTACACTATTCTGATTCTTCCAGCCCCCAACATCCATCTACCCCCCCCCCCTATCTCTATAAAAACAGTAATAAAAGACAAAACGACACAGACACAAGGCATCTTTGTAAGGTGGGTGGCAGCACTTACCTTTACTTCAAATTTTTCCAGTTCTTTCTTCTTGTCCATCATAATTTTCTGCAGACGACAAGCATCCTGGAAAAGACAGAGAAAGAAATTCATTGCTTGATGGAATAACGTAAACCCTTTGGTATTCAAAAGGGCCACATCCGGCCCAAATACTCTGCCAGTCTTATGTTCAAACTGGCCAGATCTGGCTTCTCACACCTACCCTACAATGTCAACCATAGAATCTCTCCCTTTTTGCTCGGCTCTTTTACTTTCCCTCCCTCTTGCTCTCCCTCTCTCGTCCTGGTCCACACTCCTGCTCTCCATGCACTCTCTCCCTCTTGTTCATCTCCCCTCCTTGCATGGCTCTAGGTTCCATCCCACTCCATGGCACCTTGGGCAGGTGTCTTCTACTATAACCTCAGGCCAACCAAAGTGTAGCAAGTGAATTTGATAAACAGAAACTGAAAGAAGCCTGTCATATATATATATATATATATATATATATGCACATATATATGATGGACTCTCCCGTCGTTAGACGACGTATGAGGGTTCTACAATTTCTTACCAAACAACCACACAGATGATTTGTTTATAGTGATCAAATGTTTTGTGTAAACAAGCTCACTCCCTCCATCAGATCAACATTACCTGCACAGGTGCAACGGGTACCACATGTCAGATGTCGAAATGATCGCAGAGCAATGTGAAATGAAGTGCTTTGCTCAAGAACACAACGCAACGCCCTGTCTGGGAATCAAACCCACAATCTCACCATTGTGAGTACAACATCTTAACCACTAAGCCATGAGCCTTCACACACACAGATATATATATATATATATATATATATATATATACACACAAATATATATTCTTTTACTATTTTACCCTTCTACTTGTTTCAGTCATTTGACTGCGGCCATGCTGGAGCACCGCCTTTAGTCGAGTAAATCGACCCCAGGACTTATTCTTTGTAAGCCTAGTACTTATTCTATCGGTCTCTTTGCCGAACCGCTAAGTTACGGAGACGTAAACACACCAGCATCGGTTGTCAAGCGATGGTGGGGGGACAAACACAGACACACAAACACACATATATATATATACATATACATATATACGACGGAATTCTTTTAGTTTCCGTCTACCAGATTCACTCACAAGGCTTTGGTCGGCCCGAGGCTACAGTAGAAGACACTTGCCCAAGGTGCCACGCAGTGGGACTGAACCCGGAACCATGTGGTTGGTAAGCATGCTACTTACCACACAGCCACTCCTGCGCCTCATATATATATATATACAAATACAGAATCACATCATGGAAATCTCAAACCTAAGACATGAGGCATGATTAATTAAAAACTTAACACAATAATCTGAATGCTAAAGGGTTCAAAAAGGAGCAGGGAGCAGCCCCATCTATTGTCTACTACTGTAACCTAGTGTGTGCGTGTGTGTGCGTGTGTGTGTGTGTGTGTGTGTGTGTGTGTGTGTTTCAATAGTATTCCAGATGTCTGATCGACCGGACTACAGATTCATTGAATAAGCAACTACATGGCTGAGTATTCCATGGAAACATGCATGTACCATTAATGTTATATTCCTCAAGCATAGGCAAAGTCACATGGCCTAGTGGTTAGGGTCGCTGCATTCACAATCGTTTCGTCGTGGTTTCAATTCCCAGACTGGGTGGTGTGTTGCGTCTGTGAGTAAAAACACACTTCACACTGCGCCAGTTCACTCAGCACACTAGTAACTGGGAATTAACCCTGCAAATGGGTAGTATTGCAGCCTAACCAACCCAAGGGAGCAGAACAAACCAGAGAAGACTTCAAGAAGAATCAGTTTGCTGGAAAAAGGATGTTCACATGTTTTTAATTTAGCACACAGCTTCTGTTTATCCCAGCTCACTCAGAAAGGCATAGGTGGCCCTGAGGCCACGATGCAACACTGGTCTGAAGTGAAATTGAACTCAGGACCTTGAGATTGTGAAGTGAACTTCTTATCCATTCAGATCTGCATATTTTAAAGACATTCGAACGAGATCGTAGCCAGTGCCGCTGGACTGGCTCCTGTGCAGGTGGCACGTAAAATACACCATTTCGAGAATGGTCGTTGCCAGTACTGCCTGACTGGCTTTCGTGCTCGTGGCACGTAAAAGCACCCACTACACTCTCAGAGTGGTTGGCATTAGGAAGGGCATCCAGCTGTAGAAACTCTGCCAAATCAGATTGGAGCCTGGTGTAGCCATCCGGTTTCACCAGTCCTCAGTCAAATCGTCCAACCCATGCTAGCATGGAAAGCAGACGTTAAACGATGATGATGATATATATATATATATATGGGAAAAGTTAGCTGAAGACAGAACAGCATGGAAGACCTCAGTGAGCAAAGGAATGAAACAGCCCAAGGATGAAAACCTGCTGGCCCTCAAGGCAAAACACCAGAGAGAGAGAGAGAGAGCAAAACAACAACATACAGCAACCCTGCAGCACCCAACAGAGAAGGTTGGGCCTCCAACCAGGCCTTTCATAAGACCCTTAAAGCCAAGAGCTTTTCAGAACTCCCTCGTGTGTGTCTGTATGCATCTATCTATCTATCTATCTATATATATATATATATATATATATATATATTGATAGAAAGGACAACAAAAGAATGAAAGAGACCTCGATATTATGTAAATAGAGGAATTTATCTGTAAATAATATGTGACAATTATTCGGTAGCCATGATAAAACTCTGATTTTCGGATGCCGTATATAAGTACGTAATAAAACACTTTATGTATATATATATATATATATAAGAATTTAAGGATTGGAGAAAACGCATGTTATAATTGCATACTTTATTCCTACATATGTTTCAAAGGATTACAACCTGTGTGATCCATAGGGATCTTTGATATTAAAATTGTAACCTTCTCATCAGGGAAAGCATGGGAATCATCTTAAACGTAAGACAGTATGACCGATTATGAAAACAATAGATGGATAAGGTTATGACTTGATTCATTTGAAAAAAAAACCGTTAGAGAATTGGACGCTGCCGGATAGTGGGTTGGACAACACATACCAATCAATGTGTGAGAGCGTACATGCATACATAAATACAATCCTTAAATTTTTAAATATACTCAAATACCCAAAATTTCAAGGAGTTCCTGCCTTAAAAACAGGAACTAAACCACAGTTATTTTGTGTTCTTTGCTACATTGGTTTCTATTAAACCATTTATTCTATCAGAAGAATTTTTATTCATTAAGATAGAAGAAATATACATAATTATATATATATATATATATATATATATATATATATATATATATATATATAGGGAGTTTAGGTGTGTTTTCTGCCAAGAATATACTGGTCTGTAGATTACACTACTAAACATTACAATAAAGAAGATGTTTTCCTGATTGAGAAACTAAAATAGACATAGTCACTATGCTAGCATGGAAAGCGGACGTTAAACGACGAGCATCATCATCATATACTACAAAACAAACCAAAACAGCATAACTGCAGCAGACACTGAGAAGAGAAACATATACACAAAGACGTGTGTGTGTGTGTATGTGTACATAAAATATATTCTATTTTGGTTGAGCCACTCTCCTGTCTCCTGCTACTCCGAGTTTCCCCTGTGGATGTAGAGGGTCGTCAGCCAAGTTACAAATCTTAACTTACCTGAAGATCCTGTGCACCTAACAGGCAAAACTCAGAGTAGCAAGGGACTGACTCAACTAAGATGAAATATATCATTACTCTCTACTATGGTATTGAGTACTCTTTTTTTTCTGACAGTCAACATGAAATAGAAGTACACACATACAATAAGGTAACACAAATACATAACAGCTAACTATTAAGTTTTATATATATATATATATATATATATATATATATATAATAGTATTAGGGAATATATCATTCCAAACGTACAGGAATATTCGATTTAGTGTAAAATCAAATTAAATTTCACAATATATAATATATGTATATAAATATACATTCAATACTATTTATACTTTAGATTAGTATTTTTATATTTTTATAGTGTATTTTTTCTGGATGGGGGGGGGGGTCTTTCATTGACTGAATTGTATAATGGTGGTTATTCTCGAAATTATATTTATATATATATATATCTGTTTTGTTTTGTCCGCCACTACATTCCTCCACGTTACAAATTTGGTTTGAATTGAATTTAATTTCAATTTAATTTGTGGTCCGTGGGAAGAGCCGTTTTAACGATGCGTCCTGCCCTACTCTTCGAAACGCCTGTGCTAGAATGGGGGCAGCTGATGAAGGAGATGTTCTCTATGTGGCCTGTGTGTTTTCTGTACTCGTTTATCATTTTGTCTACGTTTTGTTTGCAATGTCCTGTACCCAGATATGCATCTATATATACAGGTAGATGTAAGTATGTACATACATGTACGTATATATGCATATACTCATTTATTATTTGTATTATATATATATATACTCTTTTACTTGTTTCAGTCTTTTGACTGTGGCCATGCTGGAGCACCGCCTTTAGTCGAGCAAATCGACCCCAAGACTTATTCTTTGGAAACCTAGTACTTATTCTATCGGTCTCTTTTGCCGAACCGCTAAGTTACGGGGACATAAACACACCAGCATCGGTTGTCAAGCGATGTTGGGGGACAAACACAGACATACAAACACATACACACACACATATATATATACATATATACGACAGGCTTCTTTCAGTTTCCGTCTACCAAATCCACTCACAAGGCTTTGGTCGGCCCGAGGCTATAGTAGAAGACACTTGCCCAAGATGCCACGCAGTGGGACTGAACCCGGGACCATGTGGTTGGTAAGCAAGCTACTTACCACACAGCCACTCCTATACACACACACACACACACACACACACACACACACTATTATTAAGGCTGCAAAAACATCACAAAAAAATCTGCTATTCAGAGTTTCCCATTCCTGTTCGTCAGGCAGCTGTGATTCAGAATGGATCCCTTCCACAATAGCAGTTGTCTTTGTGATATGTTTTGATGTTTTTGCTGCTTTAATAATTAAGCATATTATTCTACCTCTGGTATTCGAGTGCTATTTTTTCCACCTTGCTTCAAATTTATGTGCTTATTCTGGTATAAATACATACATATATCTATATATATATATATATATATATATATATATATATATATATATATATATATATATATATTAAATAATAGCTAGCTAACCCTGTGCCATTGAAAATGATGGCTAATTGTAGTGTTTTATATATAAATAAGGTACATAATAATCCTAGATACAAGCATTCACTTACTTCCCTTGTACCTGCACACACGTATACTCAGAGTTGAAATGCTGTTTGATTTTTCTTTTCAGTGTTGAACATTCACCATCCCTTTTCCATTACACACACACATACCTCCCTTTTACATACATGCACATATAGTCACAGAGTTGAAACGTTGATTTTTTTATATTTTTTATCACCCCTTCCTTCTTTATTCATCTATCACCTCTTCCTTTCTCCACTGCTATTACGTTCTCTTACTCTCAATACTTCTCCTTCACTGAATTACTATTTTCTCTCCTCTCTCCCTTCACTTACACTAGTCTTTCTCCCATTCCATCCTACTCCTACTCTGTGAATTTTGAACACACACACACATAAATAAATAAAAACACTACGCTCATTATTATATTAGGAGATATATATGATATATAATAATATGTGTGTGTGTGTGTGTGTGTGTGTGTGTGTGTGCATCCATGAATATATATGAGTGGTAAGTGTACATACATGAGTGTATATGGAAATCATACTGCAATAAGGAAGAAAGATAACAAATTCCACATTCACCACCACCACCATCATCTTCCACCCATTGCATGTTCGTTATTATAAAGAAAATACATAAATAAATAAAAAAGATATAAACACAAAGCAGTGGACCTCAAGAATTATGGAAGCTGGCATTACTTCACTGATGAGTTCAAATAAGGCAGAAACATGTGAAGTTGTCCGCGCCCCCGCAACAATATCATACGAAAGGAGTACTGAGCTAATATTTTCCAACTCTTCATGTCATGTTAAGTGGTGTTAACAAATTTTCTGCACCACATTGAGAATCCTCACCACTCCGAAACACCTCCAACTGCACAAAACTGCAAGATGCTGCAACAAAAGGGTGTGAGAGATGAGAGGATGCTGTAACATCGGATGTGAAACATTACTTAACAGGAGAAGCATGGTCCACATAGACAAGTGATGTTGATTGTGATGGTGGTGGTGGTGGTGGTGGTGGTGGTGACAATGAAGAAGATGATGACGTGGGTGATTATGATGGTGGTGGGGTGGTGGTGGTGGTGGTGAAAATGTCAGTGATGATGATGATGATGATTGTGACAGTTGTGATAATTATTACAACAATGATGATGAGGCTAAAGATGATGATGATGGTGGTGGCAGTGATAGTTTTTGTGGTGGTGGTGGTGGTGGTGAAGATGATGGTGAACACTTGTTTATCCACCCTCAGGGCAATGGGTGAGGTGAGCATCGGGGTGGGGGTGGGGGCAAATTACAAAAGCGGAGACCATAATGGTTTCCAGACAACATACATATATACAACAGCAAGACAACACAGGAAAGCAAAGCACACAAGCAAATATATATATATATATATACACGGTGGTGCATCAGCATGGCCGCAGCTCTAAGCTGAAACTTTAAAAATAAAAAATAAAAAAAAAATATATATATAATAATTTTTCCAGAGGATGTAGCAACCGTTACCAATATAGCATAAGAACTTACCTTAGGGGATCATTAACTAGATTCCTTAAGGGTCGTTCTCACAGTTTATATATATATTATAAGGTTTTTAACTTTTAAATTTTCATATTCAAAAGAGACAGAGACTTCAAATTCGATATATCGATTTATTCACCACTCTATGTTAACATTTCTGTGCCAAACTTATCCAGTGACTGGTCCATTGGATTTAGACATTTGGCACTTCTTCAGGAGTGGTTACCATTCGAACAAAACACGAAGTGCCAAATGTCTAAATCCAATGGACCAGTCACTGGATAAGTTTGACACAGAAATGTTAACATAGAGTGGTGAATAAATCGATATATCGAGTTTGAAGTCTTTGTCTCTTTTGAATATGAAAATTTAAAAGTTTAAAAACCTTATAATATATATATATATATATATATATATATATATATATTATAAGGATTTTAACTTTTAAATTTTCATATTCAAAAGTTACTGGATAAGTTTGGCACAGAAATGTTAACATAGAGTGGTGAATAAATCGATATATCGAATTTGAAGCCTCTGTCTCTTTTGAATATGAAAACTTAAAAGTTTAAAAACCTTATAATATATATATATATAAAACCCTTTCTAATTTTGGCACAAGTCCTGAAATTTTGGGGGAGGGAGTTAGTCAATTACAGCAACCCCAGTACTCAAATGGTACTTGATTTTATCAACCCAAAAAGAATGAAAGACAAAGTTGACCCCAGAAGAATTTCATATCCAACCCTCAACTCTATTCAAAAACTAGGACATGTCCCGTTACTTGTAGGATTCGAGGGTGCCAGCACAGACTCTTAGAATTTCCGAGTTAGACTCTGCTTACCATGTTCTTCTCACCAAGGATCCAGCAGGGCTGATGGCTCTTGTTGGTCGGTCACGTGTCTCGTGATCATGACAAAGGAGGGGGTATCTTGCAGAGATGGGGGGATTGACTGGGATACTGCTCAGAGCGATTCCCAGGACAACTTGAGCAGACGCCAACGGTTAGTGAATGCAGCGATGCACTGCAATGGTACACGCCCCCACATCAAACCTGATATATATGTTTGTGTATATATATATATATATATATATATATATATTAAATGTACATGGTATGTTGATATGTGTGTGTGTGTATATATACATATACACACATTTGAGTCCAAAATGGAGATGAACATCTATTTCTATATTTCTCCATGTGATCGGGTTGAAAAATTGTTAAGATTTTTAACATGAAACCAATGGTAACCTTAATACACAAACGAAGAATCTTTATCCACCAATGTGGTGTTGAGTACTCATTCTCACTGTTCAACATTTACGTGTGTGTGTGTGTTTATATATATATATATATATATATATATATATATACATACATACATACAAACATACATACGTACACACACACACACATACATATATATATAAAGTCACAATATATGAATTCAACTAATCCATAAAAAAAAAACTCAATGTATCATCATACAAAATATATAGAATATATATATATATATATATAGTAATATACAAGAGAAGAGGATAAGGAGTGTATAAAGCCATAAATGACAGAGAAATAGTTTGATGAACTTTTAACAATAAAAAAAATCCTAATATCACGACAAATGTTTTCCAGTTACGAAACAATTTGTTGTGATATCGAGATTTTTCTTATTGTTAAATAACAGGTCGCCAAAATTTTTCTGTCACACACACACACACATATATATATATATATATATATATATATATATATATATATATATATATATATATATATATATATATATATGTATGTATGTATGTGTGTGTGTGTGTGTGTGTGTGTGTGTGTGTGTATGCACAAACATATACATATATACATGTAAATATATACATATAAATACATACACGTATGTGTGTGTGTGTTGTATTTATTTATATGTTTCTCACGGACTCTCCTGTCGTTAGAGGACAGATAAGGGTTCCACATTTTCTTCCCGAACAAGCACACAGAGGATCTGCTTACAAAGGTCAAATGTCTGTGTTAAACATTAGCTTGCTCCTCCCTCATCGAGTCGACATCACCTGTACAGGCACATTGATGTGCCACACATCAGGTGTCGGAATGATCGCAGAGCAGCATGAAACAAAGGTGTTTTGCTCAAAAAACACAAGAGACTACCTGCTCTGAGAATTGAAATCACCATCACTAAATTCTCATCTGATACAAAAAAACCAGCTCCCTCAGTATCACGGATCTTTTTTAAAACGGGGGCCACATTTTTCATTAACGAAACACTTTGAAACTTGGTAGTTATTCCATGTTAAAGTTGTCGTATTTCTGTAATTTCAACCAATCACTGATGTCCATTCAGCCGATATACATTAAGTGCCGACTACATAAACAAACGATTCTGAAACAATTAACCCTAACCCTAACCCTACGGTTAGGGTTAGGGTTAGGGTTAAAGCAAATTTAAAATGAAAAAAGCAAATAAAACGAAGGTATGGAGATTAAATACGCTTTACATCGCTTAATCAGCCAAAGGAGTAAATGTAAACAACTGAATACTTGTCAGTGATTGGTTGAAATTATCGAAATAAGACAATTTTTTACATGAAATAAATTCGAATCCAAAAATATTTTTCTGTTCTATAACACAAAATAGATAAGTATACGAAGTTTGAAAGTCTTTTCGTACCAAAAACACTACGTAAAACATTAATGAAAAATGTGGCCCCCGTTTTAAAATAGATCCCAGTATCACTCCTCATCTCAGTTGAAGGGGGTCGTCTTGCATGTTATTTAGTGACCTCACTGCTGCTGATGTCCCACAAGTGTGAAGTGGTTGGCATCAGGAAGGACACCCAACCATAGAAATTACACCAAAGTGAGACAAGGGAGTTTGGCAGGGTCTTCTGACTAGCCAGTTCGTGCCGAACTGTCCAACCCATGCCAGCACTGAAGATGGCCATCAAATGATGATAATCATGATGATGACACGTAAAAATTCACAGGCGCAGGAGTGGCTGTGTGGTAAGTAGCTTGCTTACCAACCACATGGTTCCGGGTTCAGTCCCACTGCGTGGCATCTTGGGCAAATGTCTTCTACTATAACCTCAGGCCGACCAAAGCCTCGTGAGTGGATTTGGTAGATGGAAACTGAAAGAAGCCTGTCATATATATGTGTGTGTTTGTGTGTCTCTCTTTCTCTGCCCCAGTGACTGAATATCCCTTTTGTTTTTGAGCCAGTTTCTGAGAAAACCTCTGAGATTCTCTCTCTCTCACACACACACACACACACAAAGAATATAATTCCTGTGAAACTGTCCGATCAATGCCAACATTGAAGACGGACATTACATGATGATGATGATATATAAAAATACACATACACATCCAGACACACACTCTCTCTCTCTCTCTCTCTATATATATATATATATATATCATCATCATCATCATCGTCGTTTAACGTCCGCTTTCCATGCTAGCATGGGTTGGACGATTTGACTGAGGACTGGTGAAACCGGATGGCAACACCAGGCTCCAATCTGATTTGGCAGAGTTTCTACAGCTGGATGCCCTTCCTAGCGCCAACCACTCAGAGAGTGTAGTGGGTGCTTTTACGTGTCACCCGCACGAAGGCCAGTCAGGCGGTACTGGCAACGGCCACGCTCAAAATGGTGTCTTTTATGTGCCACCCACACAAGGGGAACTGGCAATGATCTACATATATATATATACCAGTAACCGAACATCACTTGTTTTTTTTTTTTGAGTGAGCCTCAACGAAAACCTCTGATGTATTCTCTCATACACAGACACACACAAATAAACACACACTCTCAAAGAAGTATGTTAGTGAAACAAACAGTTCTCCATAGGAGACAACACAGTAACTGATTAATACATGACCTGGTTATTATAATAAACCAACAATCAAGTGACTAAGCATACACAGAGTTACACATTAACTAACATAGATGGTCAGAGCAGCAATTAGTCATATAAAAATTAATGCCTGCTGATCTCAGTACTGTGTGTATGTGTGCGTGCACGTGTGTGTGTGTGTGTGTGTGTGTTAGATAAAGGTTACAATAAAGTAGAATAATAATAAAAAAATGAAAAGAAAAAAATACTGGGTTCAAATTTTACCACAAGGGCAGCAATTTTTTTTTGGGGGGGGGGGGAGAAGAGATAAGTTAAGTCGATTACATTGACCCCAGTGTTCGACTGGTACTTAATTTACTGACCCTGGAAGAAAGAAAGGCAAAGCTGACCTCAGCGGAATTTGAACTGCCTTAATGTTTGATGTCTTGTTTAACAATTCCCCCCTCTCACTCTCTGGGAGAGAGGCACAAGCACATACACAGACATATATATGCACACGGCAGTAACTTCCGCCTACCAAATTCAATCACAAAGCTTCGGTCGGCCCAGGGCTATAGCAGAAGACACTTGCCCAAGGTGCCACGCAGTGGGACTGAACCCGAAACCATGTGGCTGAGAAGCAAGCTTCCTAACCACAGAACCATGTCCAGAAACAACCCAGCATTGCCCAGGTTAAAGAAAATAATGAAATTTTAAAACGCCAGCTCTGGAAATTGGGGGACCGCAGGGAGTTTAACCTTTCCACCACTTCAGCATAAAAGTTCATAGTTTTTTATATATTGGCCCCTAAAAGGATGAAAGGCAGAATGGAGATGCATCTGTTTACCTGTGTCCCTATGTCTATATATCTGTTTCATTAATATTCCTGTTTTTAATTTTCAAAGGTGGTGAGCTGACAGAATCATTAGAACATTGGTCAAAGTTCCACCGAGGTCAACTATGTCTTTCATCCTTTTGCGGGGTCAATAAAACTACGAACTTTCATGCTTATTTTTTCTTCTCTCTTTCCATCTCCTTATTCTTTTACTCCCTTCTTCTATGTTGTCATCTTATTGATACATACCATTCTCATGGTACACACACACACACACACACACACACACTGAAAAAAAAAAAAAATTAAAATAATGAAGGGATCACAGGTCCTCTCCAAGCCATAGTCTCACGAGGCCAGGGTCCACAATTTTTTTTTGTTTACATATTCTATGACATATATATTCCACACACACTCCTGGATGGGATGCCAGTCCCTCAAAGGGCTGCTCACTGTTGCTGACCAGGTCAACTGGGTCAATGTGAAAATAAAGTGTTTTGCACAAAATCAGAACGCGCTGCCCAGTAACCGAATTGAAACTACAATCTTGCGATCATCAGTACAA
>NC_142957.1:14580578-14600578 GCF_046866305.1 Octopus bimaculoides | reverse complement strand
TACGTATATATAAATATATATATGTGTATATACATATATATATATATATATATATAAATTGTAAATCCAAAAAACAACAACAAAAACACAAAGGACTCTGCGGTACACGTGTTTCAAGCTTTATATCAGTGTATAATTTACAATACAAAGCTATCTTCAGCCGCAAAAGTATTTCTCTCCCAGGAAATTATATCACATCGGCGTTAAAGGAGGAAGAAAGGTGTGATATAAGAGGTGAAGATCCTTTCGGTATTTTGTATAGTACCATACCTCGTATACACACGAGCTTTCACCTCAACCACGAGCTGGCATACACAGGTGCTTACAATTGTCACGTATTACCTCTAAATTTTATATATGTATATATATTATTATATGATTGAACGCCACGCATCGACTTCCAAGTAAGTCTTATCTATCTATCTATCTATATATATATATATATATATATATATATATATATCCATATATATGTGTGTGTGTGTGTGTGTATATATAAATATATGTATATATATATCCATATATATATATATATGAAGTATTATTACTGCTAAAAAGAGGATTGGTGGTTTTTTGAAGCTGTTGGTTTGATTTTTAGCAAGCCATATCTTTACCCTTCTTTTCTTCAAATATTTATGTGTGTGTGTGTATACATAAATATATATATATGTATATATATCCATATATCCCCTTTTTCTTAGCTCTCCTGTGTGAACCTTCTGTCCGGCATTCGCCATGATAGATCGCTGACCACTATGTTTATATTTTTTCTCTCCTTATTTCTTTCTGTCTTCTTTTCAGTTGAAGAGCGTAGCTCGAAACGTCAAAGACTTTCTCTATTCCCGAGCATTAAACTAATACATCCTTTCGTTGTTTACACCACCTGTCATCGTCTGTTGTCTTTTTTCGTAAATTCTCCCATATATATATATATATATATATATGTATGGTGTATGTATGTATGTATGTATGTATGTATATATATATATATATATATATATATATATATATATATATATATATATGTATGATGTATGTATGTATGTATGTATGTATGTATATATATATATATATATATATATATATATATATATCCTGGCACAGCTTTCTAGCGAGCCAGCCCAGTCACACTAAGTAACCCATGAAAACATGGACAACGGATACTAAATGATAATGATGATGATGATAATACACACACACATATACATACACACACACACATATACATACACATAGTATTATGTAGGTTATAGGTTAGACACAAACCGTGCCTTAAAATTTGTGAAAACATAAAAGTACAATGTGGCCACCCAGGCCAACATGGCCCACAGATATTGGTATTGTGTGTATGTATGTATGTACGTACGTGTGTGTGTGCGTGTGTATAAACACAGTATGTATATTATATAAATAGGCATATCGACGTAAAGTGTTGACATTAATAATGCTACTTTGAGAAGATGACGAAACACTTGTAATCATATGGAAATAATAAATATGTATTCACCTCCCATACAACCTGATTTTCTGATTTCACACACAGAAATATGTGTGTACGCATTCCCCGGTATGAACTACATCTTGCAAACCATGGCAACTTAGGTTTCGATTTTAAAAAATTGCAAAAGTTTTAAAAAAAATATCACCAAAGTGAGTTATCATAACTCAACAGTTGAATTCTCCTGAATGTAGAATTCTCCTCTTCTACACAAAAATCTCCTATTCTACACACAGTAAATTCAAAGAAAATGAAGAAGTATTTATTTAAAAAGCATCACTGAGGAAAAATATATTACTCATAGAACATACAAGACATACATATGTACGTTCGCAAATATACACCCATGCGTGCTTGTCCTTTGGTATACCTATCCACCAACACACGCATACACTCATGTATATATACACATCCACACAAAAATACACAAATTTATACATATATATATATATATATATATATATATGCACAGATACACACATACACATATATATACATATATACACACACATATGTACATACATCCATAACATACACACATAGTTATATACACCTATATGCGTGCACATACACACACATATATACATACACACACAGATATATATGAATATATATATGTATGTATACACATGATACGAGAAACATCAATCTGTCTACGTTTACCTTGTAGAGAGAAGACTCATCAGTGTTATAATGTCTGGCATTCTCAAAGATTAAGTTCATATCGGCTGCCAGATCATCCAGATTTCTGTACTTGAGTTTCTGGTGGAAGAGAAGAGAAAAAGAAGAAGAGGAGGAGGAGTAGGAATTAAACATCATCTTAGCATAATACAATTGCATCAGGTTTCATGAATGATATCAAAAGTCAGGAAAAAAAATTCATACTAGAACTCAATGCAAAAACGTAAAGTATTGTGTTGATATTTTTAAAGCAAAATGGGCTTTATTATGCGCCACAAAAGATATCATTCAGCTTAGCCACAGCCATTGGGCTGCAACACAAAAGAATAATATAGCATATTTTATGGTATATTTTAAACTATTATGCATTCCACTCACATACAACACTTATTTCATCATTTTAACTTAGCTTGAGGCTATAGTAGAAGACACTTACCCAAAGGGGGTCACACAGTGGGACTGAACCCAGGCCATGTGGCCGAGATGTGGCAAGCTTCCTACCACACAGCCACACCTGTGCAGAGATGACTGCTTGTGCAACATCCTACAGCTTCCTCAGAGCCGTTAAAATGAAGTCTCGGTGCACTGCTTCTTATAGCAGAAACGGCTGTAAGCTAATGAAGGTGATTACATAACCCCTCTGTTCTTTTGTCATTCATTAATTGATATACAAACAATATATACAATGCACACACGTATGTATGGCTATAAGTAACACATATATACACATTTTCATAGATGTCTGTGCCTAGGTATATGTACATAATTATGTATATACACATACACACACACATATATACTCTTTTACTTGCTTCAGTCATTTGACTGCGGCCATGCTGGAGCACCACATTTAGTTGAGCAAATCGACTCCGAGACTTATTCTTTGTAAGCCTTGTACTTATTCTATCGGTCTCTTTTGCCAAACCGCTAAGTGACGTGGACATAAACACACCAGCATCGGTTGTCAAGCAATGCTAGGGGGACAAACACAGACACAAACACAAACACACACACACATATATATATATATATGTATATATATATATATATATATATATATATATATATATATATATACACATATATATGACGGGCTTCTTTCAGTTTCCGTCTACGAAATCCACTCACAAGGTTTTGGTCGGCCTGAGGCTATAGTAGAAGACACTTGCCCAAGGTGTCATGCAGTGGGACTGAATCCAAACCATGTGGTTGGTAAGCAAGCTACTTACCACACAGCCACTCCTGCGCCTATATATATATATACACGCACACATACACACACAGTATCAAGTATTCAAATTAAGTTCAACCAATTTAAAACATTCATTTAGAGAAATAACAACAGGATGTTGCAAAATGCTTCAATTCCAGACAAAACTTGCCAAGGCAGAGAATTTCTTAAAAAGCGGGAATATTTGCAGAGAAAGAGAGGAGGAGAAAGGGGAGAGGAGGAATGAGAAGACACAAAATACATTTGAGAAAATGCAGGTGAAACAAAAGACTGCAGCAGTTTCATGCCATTCACGAGAGAATGGAAGAGTAAAACCTAAAATTCTAAAATGAATTCTTAAATTTCGAAAATACAAGCTTGAACTTTAATGACGGTTTCGTTGTTCTCATTAACTTGAATTATGAAGTGACCGTGTTATTAAGTTGTGATACACAAGTGTAGTTGGTCACTATTTCCCATAAGTAACTCAATAATCACTGTACCAAGGCGGTGAGCTGGCAGAAACGTTAGCACGCCGGGCAAAATGCTTAGCGGTATTTTGTCTGCTGTGATGTTCTGAGTTCAAATTCCGCCGAGGTCGACCTTTGCCTCTCATCCTTTCGGGGTCGAAAAATTAAGCACCAGTTGCGTACTGGAGTCGATGTAATTAACTGACCCCCATCCCCACCCTCACCCCCGCCAAAAATTTCGGGCCTTATGCCTAGAGTAGAAAAGATTATATTATAAGCCAAAGCGGTGAGCTGGCAGAAACGTTAGCACGCCGGGCGAAATGCTTAGCGGTATTTCGTCTGCTGTGATGTTCTGAGTTCAAATTCCGCCGAGGTCGACCTTTGCCTCTCATCCTTTCGGGGTCGAAAAAATTAAGCACCAGTTGCGTACTGGAGTTGATGTAATTGACTGACCCCCCCCCCCCCAAAAAAAAATTTCGGGCCTTATGCCTAGAGTAGAAAAGATTATATTATAAGCCAAGGCGGTGAGCTGGCAGAAACGTTAGCACGCCGGGCAAAATGCTTAAGTCAAAAGCACAGTCCTACAATGGTTCTATCACAAAGCAGGAATGAATGTCAGAGGCAGGGACTAGAGTTTTTCTCCCCAAAAGCCTAGACTTCTCAATGGTAACTAGACCTGCTAGAAATAGCAGCCAAACCTCCCTCAAATCACACCCTACTGTCTTATGTATGTCAGAGCCAATGAGGGAGACCTCTACATGGTAGCTAGACCTAGAAATAGCAGCCAAACCTCCCTCAAATCACAACCAGTCTTATGCATGTATATATGTATGTATGAGCCAATGAGGGAGACTTCTCAATGGTAACTAGACCTGGTAGAAATAGCAGCCAAACCTCCCTCAAATCACACCCTACTGTCTTATGTATGTATGAGCCAATGAGGGAGACCTCTACATGGTCGCTAGACCTGCTAGAAATAGCAGCCAAACCTCCCTCAAATCACACCCTACTGTCTTATGTATGTCAGAGCCAATGAGGGAGACCTCTACATGGTAGCTAGACCTAGAAATAGCAGCCAAATCTCCCTCAAATCACAACCAGTCTTATGCATGTATATATGTATGTATGAGCCAATGAGGGAGACTTCTCAATGGTAACTAGACCTGGTAGAAATAGCAGCCAAACCACCCTCAAATCACACCCTACTGTCTTATGTATGTCAGAGCCAATGAGGGAGACCTCTACATGGTAGCTAGACCTAGAAATAGCAGCCAAATCTCCCTCAAATCACACCCTACTGTCTTATGTATGTCAGAGCCAATGAGGGAGACCTCTACATGGTAGCTAGACCTAGAAATAGCAGCCAAATCTCCCTCAAATCACAACCAGTCTTATGCATGTATATATGTATGTATGAGCCAATGAGGGAGACTTCTCAATGGTAGCTAGACCTGCTAGAAATAGCAGCCAAACCTCCCTCAAATCACACCCTACTGTCTTATGTATGTATGAGCCAATGAGGGAGACCTCTACATGGTCGCTAGACCTGCTAGAAATAGCAGCCAAACCTCCCTCAAATCACACCCTACTGTCTTATGTATGTCAGAGCCAATGAGGGAGACCTCTACATGGTAGCTAGACCTAGAAATAGCAGCCAAATCTCCCTCAAATCACAACCAGTCTTATGCATGTATATATGTATGTATGAGCCAATGAGGGAGACCTCTCAATGGTAACTAGACCTGGTAGAAATAGCAGCCAAACCACCCTCAAATCACACCCTACTGTCTTATGTATGTCAGAGCCAATGAGGGAGACCTCTACATGGTAGCTAGACCTAGAAATAGCAGCCAAATCTCCCTCAAATCACACCCTACTGTCTTATGTATGTCAGAGCCAATGAGGGAGACCTCTACATGGTAGCTAGACCTAGAAATAGCAGCCAAATCTCCCTCAAATCACAACCAGTCTTATGCATGTATATATGTATGTATGAGCCAATGAGGGAGACCTCTCAATGGTAACTAGACCTGGTAGAAATAGCAGCCAAATCTCCCTCAAATCACACTGTACTGTCTTACTGCATATATGCATATATATGTATGCATAAGCCTATGAAGGAAACCATTACATGATGGCTAGACCTGGTAGAAATAGCAGCCAAATCCCTCTCAAATCACACCCTACTCTCTTATTTGGCAAACAAATGTATGAGGCAACAGGGAAGATATACAGGTTGCTACACCTGTTAGAAATACCAGCCAAATCTCACCGTCTTAAACAAAAACCAACCCAAAAAGGAATGTCTTCATCATCATCATCATCATCATTTGGGAAAACTTTTACCACTCAATGCTCTTCAAGTGAATGGAGATAATGACGTCAGCATCAAATTTCTCGTTAGTATATTAAAAACAAAAATGTATCCTACACATGTAGCTGTGTGGTAAGAAGCCTGCCTCCCAACCACATGGTTCCAGGTTCAGTTCCACTGCATGGCACTTTGGACAAGTGTCTTCTAATATAGTCTTAGTCCAACCCAAGCCTCGTTAGTGCATATGGTAGATGCAAACTGAAAGAAGTCTGTAAATACTGGGGTCAATTCATTTCACTAAAATTCTTCAAGGTGGTGCCCCAGCATGGCCACAGTTTAATGACTGGAACAAGTAAAAGATATTAATAATGTGGGCTGTGGTTAACCAGTCTGCTTCCCAAGTTCTCTGACGTTTAGTCCCACTGTGTGGCACCTTGGGCAAGTGTCTTCTCTCATAGCTCTGAGCTGACCAAAGCTTTGTGAGTAGATTCGATAGACAGAAACTAAAAGAAGCCCATCATGTATGCGCGCATGTGTGTGCACGTGTGAGTGTACCTTTGTCTAGACATTCATGAGATGCCTATAAATGAGCCTCACCGTCACACAAGCAACCTCTTTTGTTCTCAATACTCTTGTGCAAAAAGGTGTCCAGCCATGGGGGAAATACTAACTTGCTTAGAAACAAGTGAGGGTTGATAACGAGAAGGGCATGCAGCCATTGAAACTCTGCCTCAACACATTCTATCTGACTCAGGAAAGCTTGGAGAGAATTGGATGTTAAGTGGTGGTGGTGGTGGTGATGATAATGACGACTGCTTACATATCAATTAACCATGGCTGAAACATTATACAAGACAAAACTCTGTTCTTAACATTAACTGTTCCAATAATGGCCAAGAGCTTCAGTTAGTATATAGTGACCAAGAATGATAAATCTAATAACAATATATCGTAAAGGGCACCCACTACACTCTGTAAAGTAACTGGCGTTAGGAAGGACATCCAGTCATAGAAACCAAAGCCAAAATCAGACTGGAGCCTGGTACAGCTCTCCAGCATAACAGCTCCAGTCTAACTGTCTAACCCAGAGATTCCCAGCATGAAACATATGCCCAACTAGAGGGGGCCTGGGAAAATTATGGTGGGGTATGGTGCCATGTCAGGCACAAGATGCTCCTTAAAGTGATTCTACACTTTGTATAGAGAAATGATTCCCAACATGGGGCATATGCCCTATCAGGGGAGCCTGGGAAAATTGTGAGGGCCATGGTACTGTAGTTGTCATTATAGTGATTCACTTTCTTTTTCTTAGTCAAAAAAGAGTTATCGCTAGATTTTTTTTTGTATTAAACAATTGCTATAAAATATTTAAAATAAAGTTGCTTTTTTTCCCCCCAACAACTGGTGGGGCATACATTTTCCTGAAAAGTTATACTGTGGCCTAGGAGAAAATATGTTGGGAAACACTGATCTAACCCATGCCAGCATGGAAAACAGACACTAAATGATGATGATTTTGACAGCGAGAGAAGTTCAGTGCTTACGGCCCTTTGTGTTTGGAGGATTTCAACAAGAGAATTTTCACAATAAAATAAATCTAAAAGGTCTTGTTTAGCCCCAGGTCAGTCCTAATCCAACAAACTTATGATCAAAAGTGTTCCAACAATTACCACCCTGTCTTTATCAAAACAAACCTTTATTTTTTTGTTTTTAATAGAAATACATATATATGGAGTAACTTTTACATTAAGGAGTTCCACATACAATTTTCTTGTAAGTCAGGCCACCTCGTGGCCCCAGTACACAAAATGGTAAAGGCGTTGCCCCAGAGGATGACATGAGAGATGCTGCACTGAACAGCCACTTTGACTCATGGGGCTTACACTTGCAGACAGCAATCTCCACCCTGATAGCAATGAGCAGGAATGTGGTCCAGGGGCCACAGATGCCGGAGGTCTCTGTTGCCACAAGCTCAACTATAAACTATAAGTATATCTAGGACTACATTATCTTATGTGTCCCTCCTTGTTGTTGCTGCTGTTTAACCCCAGGTCAGTCCTAGTCCAGTAGACCTATCATCAAAAATGTTTCCGGCTGTGATCATCCTGTCTTTTAATCAGACATAGTGTATCTAGGACTACATAATCTAATGTGTGTCCCTCCTTGTTGTTGCTGTTGTTTAACCCTAGGTCAGTCCTAGTCCAGTAGACCTATCATCAAAAGTGCTCCAGCTGTGACCATCCTGTCTTTTAGTCAGGCATAGTGTATCTAGGACTACATAATCTAATGTGTGTCCCTCCTTGTTGTTGCTGTTGTTTAACCCTAGGTCAGTCCTAGTCCAGTAGACCTATCATCAAAAGTGCTCCAGCTGTGACCATCCTGTCTTTTAGTCAGGCATAGTGTATCTAGGACTACATTATTTAACTCTTTGGCATTCACCACCAGCCACATCAGGCCCCAATATTCTTCGTGTTTTATGTTCAAACTGACCAGATCAGGCCTCTCACGCCTACCCTGCAATGTTTTTCTCATAATATACAATCACACAATACCGTAAGATAAATTCAAAACGATGTGAATAAATAAGCATTCAATGTGACAGAGAAAGCTGAGTGCAAAAGGGTTAATGTGTGTCTCTGTTTAGTTCCACTTAGTCCACATCTCTTATTCAGGCATAGTTTATCTCGGACTATACTATCTAATGTGTTCTTCATCGTTGTTTATTGCTTAACCCCAAGTCAGGCTCTATCCAGCAAAACTTCTGATGGAGGTTATTCTAGGCATGGCCAATCTGTTCTTTCTCTTACAAGCAAAGTGTATCAAGGACTACATTATCCAATGTGCCTCTCTTTTTATTTTTTTTTCCTCTTTTTTTTTTTCTATTATTTTTGTACACTCAAGCATGACTTGAGAGTGACAGACAATGAGGCAGTGAAAGATTTAGCTGCTATTTCTAGCAAATCAAGCAAGCATGAAGCAGCTTCCTCAAAAATATTCGAAAGTCACTGGAGGTGTTTGCTAGGTTTACAAATATCACAGGCTGCAAATTATTTTTCAGGAGATAACGGAATGATGCAAGAGAGAGAGAGAGAGAGAGAGAGAGACAGTGGATAGTGGTAAAAAAAAAAAAATGGAGACAGACAGACAGACACACAGAAAGCAAATAGAGAGACGGCAAGGCGGCAAGAGACACATGGAGTAGAAAGAAGATGGATAAGTAGAACGATGAGAATCAAAGTAGTTACCTTTATCTTCTTGCGAACATTAAACAGGGCCATTGGTTGTTTAATCTCTTCATAGTAATCCGGATATTGTCTAAAACGAATAAATAAAATGAGTAGATAAATAAATAATGATGACAGGTCACATGATATCAATGGTGGTACATGGCAGTTGACGCCATAAACGGGGCCAAACCTATTGCTCTGTTATAAATAAAACACAAACCTACAGCTCTTGAAAACGCAAACCTCCAAACTTTATGTTATTGCTATCAGATATGGCTTTGTGGTTAAACAACTCTGCTTCCCAACCACATGGATTCAAGTTCGATTCCACAGTATGGCACCTAGGGCATGTCTCTTCTACTACAGCATCAAGCTTACCAAAAACTTTGTGACTGGATTAGGTAGATGGAAAATGTAAGAAGCCCATCATGTGTGTGCATGATAGTTGCAGAACGAGGCCAGCTTAGCACCAGGAATGAAAGGAATTTCTAAGACAGGGAGGTGGGAGTGCAGAACAGATCCCTGCAGAGGGATCTGAAACAGAAATCTGACATGTAGTCGGGAAAGGCAAAGGGGCCGATACAGCTTGGCACCTGTGACGTCACAACTCATTTCTACAGCTGAGGGAACTGGAGCAACGTGAAATAAAGTGTCTTGCTCAAGAACACAACACGCAGCCCGGTCTGGGATTCGAACTTACAACCTCACAGTCGTAAGTTCGATGCTCTAACCACTGAGCCATGCTCATCATTACCATTTAACGTCCAGTTTTCCATGTTAGCATATGTCAGACTGAAATTCTTGAAGCCTTTTTTCTATGGGCAGATGCCTTTCCTGTCACCAACCTTCACCTGCTTCCAGGTAAGGTAATATTTCCCTATACTTGGACAAGTTTATCACAGATGATTACAATCAAACAACCTTGCTTGTAGCACAACAATGCCTATTTACAATCATCACCTTGTGATGTCTAGACAAAGGTACACACACACACACAATGGGCTTCTTTCAGTTTCCATCTACCTAATCCACTTACAAGGTTTCGATTGGTCCAGGGCTACAGTAGGAGACACTTGCCTAAGGTGATATGCAGTGGCACTGAATCCAAAACCACATAGGTGGGAAAGAAATGGGTGTCCATATCTGCCCATCACTACATACTTAGTGAATCATACACACTTGCAAGTGATGGTACAGGAATGGGTGTGTGGCTAAGAAGCTTACTTTACAACCATGTGACTGCACTACGACTAGGATATTTCTGTTGAAATACACTGCAGACATGTGTACCCTTAATGTAGTTCTCAGGGAGATTCAGCATGGACACAGAATGTGACTAAGCTGGCCCCTTTGAATTACTGGTACTACTAATTTCTGTCAGTATTTTAACAATTAATTGGTATGACATGTCAAGCTAAGTAAAATCGCTGTTTTCCACACACACAGGGGCCAGTGCCACTTAAAAGTACCTGTGCCAGTGCTACAGTAATGCACCCGGGTACGCACTGCTTAAACGCACCTGTGACAGTGGCATGTAAAAGGCACCTGGCACATTCTGTTAAGTGGTTGGCATTAGGAAGGGCATCCAGCCTTAATACCATGCCGAAGAAGACAATAGAACCTAATGAAGCTCTCTGGTTCACCAACTCCTGTCAGACTATCCAACCCATGCCAGCATGGAAGATGGATGTTAAATGATGAAGATGATGACATACATTAAATGTTAAGTGGTTGACATTAGGAAGGACATCCAGCCATAGAAAGCATGCCACAAGAGACGGTTGGAGTCTATCCAGTTCCAAATCAAACTGTCTAGCCCATGGGAGTGGACCTTAAACAATGATGATGATGATGATGAATTGCAAGAAATGCAGAGTATTTCAACAGAAACAGGGTAACATAATGGCTAATATAACATTATAAATTTACATCGTTTTTTTTTTCTTTCTTTTAAATGAATATTATGGTAAATTAAAATACTATTTTAAAATTCAGACATCCCTTCAGTTTTTCACTCGTATACCTTTTGAATTTAACAACATAACCTCTTTAATTTATACACTGTTTTTTAATTACATGCAATTAAAAATTTGCTTACCATTTTCAATTTGCATAAACACCTGATTCTGTTTCTCTGTCAGCAACCTTTCCTCACCTGGTACAAGATCATCTCCAATGCCTCCCTCCCCTCTCAAAGGATATTTGCCTTGCAAGTTACTTGGTGATCCTGCCACTACTGGTGCCCTGTAAACAGCATCCAGTCCACACTGTGAAGTGGTTGGCATCTGGAAGGGCATCCAGCTGTAAAAACCATGTCAAGGTGCCACTTAAAAAGCACTCAGTCCACACTGTGAAGTGGTTGGTGTTTGGAAGGGCATCCAGCTGTAAACACCATGGCAAAACTGATCTTGCCTGTACTGGTGCCACATGGAAAGCACTCAGTTCACTCTACAGGGGGGTTGGTGTTAGGAAGGGCATCCAGCTGTAAAAACCACGCCAAAACAGATAGCAAAGCGTGGTGCAGTCTTCAGCTTAGCCAGCTCCTGTCAAACCATCTAACCCATACCAGCATCGAAAGTGGACATTAAATGCATGTGATGATAATGATGATGATACCACTTTGCAATTAATTTGTACAGTATTTTTATCAATCCATCTAACTATCTCTCCTTCTTCGCCTTTTAATTCCGACTGAGAATAGCCAAGTGTCTCTATAGTAAGTGTGATCGAGATGATAATAGTGACGAGTGGTATGTGCCAGTTGTTACAAATACTGTGACATAGGAAGTCAAGTAGTTGGAGAAGTCAGCCATAGATAGTCATGTCTTACTTGTCTAACCAACTATACTGCTATACTGGAGTGGACATTCTAACAGGTTGACGTTGGATTACGACAGTAAGACACCCATTTTTGCCCCTCTATTATATTCTAACCTCTCCTGGAACAAATCCATCTTCCATTTGAGGGGTCAAGGTCTCACAAGTTACTTGGAGACCCTGCTAGTGTTGGTGCCGTGTAAAAAAGCGCTGGTGCTGATGTCACATAAAAAGCACCCAGTGCATTCTGCAAAATGGTTGGCATTAGGAAGGGCATCCAGCCATAATACCATGCCGAAGAAGACAATAGAACCTAATGAAGCTCTCTGGCTCACCAACTCCTGTAAGACTATCCAACCCATGCCAGCATGGAAGATGGATGTTAAATGGTGAAGATGATGACATACATTAAATTGTTTTTCACTTCCCTCCCATTTTTAACTCCATCTCCTTTATTAATTAGGAGTTTATTTTAATGAGATACCTCTTGAAATTACTGAAGGATCGATGCTAGATGGGTCGAAACGATCGTGGTGATCAATAAGGATTCTTGTATCTTCCATCTTTGGTCTCTCTCATTGATCAAATATCCAACAAACATTGAGCCGGTGAATGTGTTCTACTGGCAAACTACCAGGTGTATACCATACAATTTATTAACTACTTTCTTCCAAGGAGTCTAGTGCTCTTAGCTTAGATTTTCTGGGTGCCAGCCAGACTGGAGCAGCTTCGAGTGTAACCGGCCGAAACTGCAATGATGATCTGAAACTTGACTGAGGATAAGAAGCTCCGAATGACCCGTCCTTGTTTTTTCCTGTCCTTTTCTGAATCATCTAACTGTCCAGATATTTTGTAGTCGCCTGTTACGTTCTTGCTCCACTTTTTTTTTTCTTTTATATATCATCATCATCATCATCGCCGTTTAACGTCCGCTTTCCAGAGTTTCTAAAGCTGGATGCCCTTCCTAACGCCAACCACTCCGAGAGTGTAGTGGGTGCTTTTTACGTGCCACCTGCACGAGAGCCAGTCAAGTGGAACCGACATTAGCCACGTTTGAATGGTGCTTTTTACATGCCACCGGCACTGGTAACGACCACGCTTGAATGGTGGTCAATCAATTCATCTTTTAAAATATACATTTTTATGTTTCTCTCCTCTGTAACCATTCCTCTCTCTCTCTCTGTTGTGCTGAGTCCAAAGTATTGCAATATTCTGGTAACTCAATTGCTTTATTGATCAAGTTACCCTAAATCCTCGAGTATAAATCCCCCCGTCCACTTCCCTCCTTCGTGAAGCCGTGATCAAGGGAGTGGAAGGAAATTATATATATATATATAATTGCCATGCTGGGCTGCTAAACTCTACATGTTTTTTTCATTTTCTCTCTATTTCTTCTTATTCCTTTCTGTCAAGGAGCGTAGGCTCGAAACATAAGAGACTTTTCCATTTTTCCTGAGCGTCAAACTAAAACACTTGTTGTTCTTACGCCTGTCTTTGTCTTTTGTTTTTCTATAAATTTGAACTATATATCGCTGCTATTATGCAAAAGTGTTGTAAGGCCAAAACGTTGCTTTTTCAGAAAATGAAAAAAATAATTTCACTATTCCATAGCAAAACCGTTGTACTACACTTGGAGAATTTTTGATATCTTGACATCTGAATATAAAAAGTCAAAATAAAAAAATTATAATAATAATGTCAAACATTTACCTTTGACTGGGTAGCTTGTAAAATGGCTCAGCCAAGTTTTGACCGAGTGCGTTCTTGTAGTTTTTGACAGTGAAATATAAGGACCAGAGAGTTCGGTCATCATAATCAAAGCAGTCCTCGTCATAGGAACCAGTGCTGCCCTGCCAACTGGACAGGTCACTTTCGGTTTCACACTGGTCTTTGAGGCAGTGTTTCTGGATGTTCTGTAACTCCCTGCAGCGGTGGCGGTGAGGAGTGGGAAGAGAAGAAGAGGTAAATAAGCAAACGAATAAACAAAGATTGAAATAGATCAATAAGCGTTCAATCAATCAACAAATTAAGGCTCTGATTAAAGCAACTGCCCAATCAACACACAAACACACACATAGAGATATACAAGTTCTAGTATCTACGTACACACACAGACCATGCACAAACACAGGGGCACATACACATGCATACAATACAATACACTTGAATACAAGAATGCACACTTTCGTATACATGCATACACAAATACACACACAAAACAGACACAAAGACACCCTCACAGACACACATATACATGATGGGCTTCTTTCAGTTTCTGTCTACCAAATCCATTCACAAAGCTTTGGTTGGGCTGTGGATATAGTGGAAGACATTTGCCCAAGATGCCATGCATTGGGGCTGAACCCGGAACCATGCAGTTGGGAAGTAAACTTCTTACCACACAGTCACCTTGCGCCTATGTATATATATATATATATATATATATATATATATATAAACACATATATGTTTATAAAAACATATATATATATACATAATAATACACACACACACACATATATATATATACATAAAAACACATACATATACATATATATATAAGCACATATATATATATCTATGTCCTCCACCATTGGAGTCTGATGATTTATCCATAGGGTTAAGCACCTTATGGATGTGAAACCATTAGTCACTCTATAACTGGACGCACTTAACTGCATATAAATACATTACAGTAATCCCTTGATTATCACAGGTATTATGTTCCGAAACCCCCTACAATAGGTGAAAATCCGCAAAGTAGAAACAGTACTGTACTGTATATTTATTTTATTATTATTTTTATAATTTGTATATATTTACTTTATTATAAATGCAAAACAACACCACAGGGGAATCGACATAAGCTTCAATAATAAACCACAATAGGTAAACGACAATATAGTGAGGGATTACTGTGTGTATATATATGTATATATACACATAGATGGGTGTACGTGGATATAGAGACACAGAAACAGCTAGGAACATACAAAGAGAGAATGTAGAGAGGCACAGACAACTGGCATTCCATCGGTTACGATAGTGAGGGTTCCAGGTGGCCCAATTGACAGAACAACCTGCTTGTGAAATTAACATGCAAGTGGTTGAGCACTCCACAGACGTGCATATGTTTAACATAGTGCTCTGGAGAGGTTCAGCGTGACACAGAATCTGACAAGGCTGGATCTGCTACTCACATTGGTATACATACATACATACATACATACACAAACACATACATACGCACAAACATTCTGCTATACATACACACACACATTGGTAAACATACATACACAAACACACACACACACATAGATGCACAAACGTTTTGCTATACATGCAGACACACGTAAACACATAGACATTGGTATACATACATACACAAACACACATAGACACACAAACATTCGCTATACATGCACACACACACACACACATTGTTATACATGCATACACAAACACACACATAGACACACAAACATTTTGCTATATATGCACACACACATATTGGTATACATAGACGCACACACATACACAATCATCATCATCATCATCATCGTTTAACGTTAGACATTTTGCTATAATGCATACACATACACATATTGGTATACATACACACACAAACATTTTGCTGCATATGCACACACACACACACACATATTGGTATCCATATACACACAAACACACACACACATACACAGACAAACATTTTGCTATACATGCACACACACACAATAACACAAACTCTAGAACCACACACATTTCTAGAAAAAAACTCGTTAACCCACATACATACAAGCACATAAACTCTACTAACGAGCATGTAGAAATAGACAATTAAATATTCCTTAACATACAAACTACAAATACATACTTTTAGGCAGACACTTGTTCACACACACACACACACAGACATTACCATATATACACAGAGACACACATATAACCACATATCTACAAACATACACGTATAGTCAATTATTAATAGCCAGTAACACACACAAAGGTATCTGTTATCTTTTTATTTTCTTCAGTCATTAGACTGAGGCCATGCTGGGGCAAAGCCTTGGGGAATTTTAACTGAATGTATCAACCCCTGTATTCAATCCCATGCAGTGGGACTGAACCCAGAACCATGTGATTGGGAAGCACGTTTCTTACCATTCCACATCACACAACCATGCTTAGTTTACATACCACCGAGGTTGACTGACCCCTAACTGCAAAATGTCAGGCCTTCTGCCTGCCTATACTATAAAGGATTTATTCACATTGTTTTTAATTAACCCTTTAAAATTCAAACCGGCCTTATCCAATTGTATAATGATTTATTAAAAAACAATAAGCATCTTTTGCTGTATCTTGGGAGGGTCGTTATGCCAATAATAAACATATACACTGGTTCTATTTCCCTTCTTCGTTATTCATGAATTGGTAAACTATTTAACTAATTGTCCGATTAATCATTTCGTTGACTGTTTAGCATTTAAGCTGGCCAGATCTGGCCTTTCACACCTAGTCAGCAATGTACTTCAAAAGTAAACGATCGCTTCATTGAAATCTCAAAGCTGTCAGATAATCCTTGATTAAGTAAAAAAAAAACAACATGGTTAAATAAGGATTACATCTGACAGAATAATCTAATTGCGGAAGGGTTAATCACACATAATCTCAGAGTTCTGAGATTTCGGTGATGTGGTTCTTTCTTTCTTTGTTTGTTTTTATGCTTATAGTTGTTTCAGTCAGTTGGAGCACCATCTTAGGGAGTTGTAGTCAAACAATTCGACCCCATGACTTAGTCTGTGTAAAACTAGTACTTATTATATCAACCCCTTTTGCCAAACTGCTAAGTTACAGGGATGTAAACACAACAACGTCAGTTGTCAAGCGATGGTGGGCGGGGACACATGAACATACAAATACACACACACACACACACACATATATATACAAACACACAAATGATGGACTTCTTTCAGCTTCCGTCTACCAAATCCACTCACAAGCCTCTGGTCAGCCCGAGGCCATAGTAGAAGACACTTGCTCAAGGTGCTACACAGTGGACTGAACTAGGAACCATGTGGTTGGTAAGCAAGCTACTTACCACACAGCCACACCTGTGCCTATGTTTGTTTTTAGAATGACATTGTAGGGTAGGTATGGAGGGCCAGATCTGGCCGCTTTTAACAAAACAAGTAGAATATTCATGCTAGATATGGCCTGCTTAAATGCTAACGGATTCGACATTCATTATTATACACACACACACACACATGCGATCCATAAATCAATAAAATCCAACTCACCTGATCCGGGCACTGCTCTTAACTGCCTTCCTTGCATCGGATTCATGTTTACGGTTCATGATGAGTTTCCGCAAAGTGACGGCGTCCTAGAAGGTTAGCGGAAAATTTTGTTGGGGGGACAAAAGAGGAGAAAAAAAAAAAAAGAAAAAAAAAAAACAAAGACACGAATAAACGAGGGGGGCTTCGTCTCCCGAAAAATCAATTAATTGAAATTTTTTGAAAATACAAAACTGCAATTAAGAGATGGAAATGAATGTTTATCATATAAAGAATTATAAAAATATATTTCATAAAACCATAGTTCGCACATATACGTACCTATATATATATATATATATATATATATATATATATATATATATATATATATATATATCATATACATATGTATATACATATATATATACACATGTATGTATGTATATATATATATATATATATATATATATATATATATATATATATATATATATATATACACACACACATACATGTGTATATATATATTTAACTAATTAGTTACAGAGCAAACCAAGACGATAAAATAAATACTAAATAGAATGGAAAAATAAAAGAAAAAAAGCTAAGGGGTGGGGGGTAAACAAGCGAAGAAATGCAGAAATTAATTAAAAAGTATAGTTCGTTATTTGTTATTGGTTTGCGTTTCGAGAAAGCAACCAGAAGAAGAAAAGTCATTTGGAAATATTTCATGAAGTGTTTACAATAAAAAAAATCTGTTGGTTGTCCATTGCGTGTTTTGGACAGTGTGTGGCATGATTGGAGACTGTGTGAAGAAACATAAACGGTTACATTGTGAATATGTGGTTAAGTGACACGTACAGACACAAACACAGGCACACATTCACACGCATGGACACAGGGGCACACACATGGATACAAACATACGCACACACACACACACACATAATAAGTGATGTGGGGACAAAGACAGACACGCCAAGGCACACGTGAACACACAGACATACATAAACTGTCCTCTGGGCAGAAACCGTTCGCCATTAGCACTTAAACCAGCCACAACCTGCCCGAATATTCTGTGTGTTTTATGTTCAGACTAGCCAGATCCAGGCTCTCACACCTACCCCTACAATTGCCCTGTAAGCAACCATATTGATGAAAACTCAAATTTACCAAATAATGCAGGATTAACGCCAAACAAAATGAACAAATAAGGGTTACATTTATAAAAGGAATTTGAATGCTAATGGGTTTACCCTTTAATATTCAAACCAGCCATATCCGACCCATATCTTCTATGTGTTTTATGCTGAAACCAACAAGATCTGGCCTCTTACACTTATCCTAAAATGTCATTCTAATAGTATAGGATTGTATCATCGAAATTTCAAACCTGCCGGATAATGCGTGAGTAATATATACATGTATATATACACACATGCACATACACACATATATATATATGTATATATATATACACACACACTTCCATATATATATATATATATATATATATATATATATACATACACACACACAAATACATACACGGTGCGATGGGTAAATTATCACCATTTTATAGCTTCATTGTCGCACATGTGCATTGTTTGTTTTTGATTTTGTCAACTACATAGTATAGTAGGGCTAGTTGGGCAACGTCTGTGAGAAAAAGAGCACCATGAGGCAATTCACTCTGCCGGAAATTTGGAAACGACATGCTGTATTGCTTGGCATTCACGCTGGAAGTTCGAATACGAACATTTCAGAGTGTTTAGGTGTCAATCTGAGGACATGCACCGAGTCAACATCATGGTGATTCAAGTGATCACTAGCGATTGCGACATTATGTCTCCATTAATCTTTCCACAATGCATCAGACTCAACATGCAATCCTACATCAAGTGCTTAGAGGAGGTGGTGTTGCCCTGGGTCAATAGGGTAGCTGTTGGAGGGCCCCATGTCTGACAACGGGACTCTGTACCATGCCACACGAGCAGGAGAACCCGGTAATGGCTGTCAGACAATTTCCGCAACCACATCGCCCCCCTAACACCCCAGACTGCAATCCCCTTGATTATTATGTGGAGTGCAGTTGAGCGAGAGACCACCAAAACTCCTTGTAACACCAAAGATGAACTAACTGAAGGCAAGGATTATGGCAGCATTCATCAACTTAAACAAGGAGACCATCCAGAAGCGTTGGAGGAGATTCTAAAGTCGTCTAGAGACGTAGCTGAAACGCATACATACATACATTCACATATATATACACATACATACATATATAATATATATATATATATATAAGCAGATAAGGAAAGATCTGCCAATGTTCTGTGCTGTGAGGACCAAAGACTCGAGGTATTTCGTGTTGCAAGACAGTGTAGGAGAGAGAATAGTGATGTTGTAGGAGAGAAATGTGTTCGCATGGATGATGGTACGCTTGCATTAAATGAGGATGCAAAGAAAGAGGTCTGGAGATGCCACTACGATAG
>NC_142957.1:14535578-14575578 GCF_046866305.1 Octopus bimaculoides | reverse complement strand
AAACATATTCAGATTTTTGATCTTATGAGGTTTTTGATAGGTCTTAAAATAACCGCAATCTTGTTTTTGTTTCTTTTGGGTTTTTTTTAATATTATATATTCAGTGGGTGGAGTTTAGTTTTGTAAAAAAGAAAGAAAAAAAAAAGTATGAAGTGGTACCCCCCAACGTGGCTATGTCCCACAACAGAAACTTGCCAAAGAGAAAAACAATACAATAGTGATGGACATAATAATAATAATAATAATAATAATAATAATGATAATAATAATAATTATAATAATAATAATAATAATAATGATAGACAATAAGAAGAACGTGATGCAATTTGTAATACATTGTTTTTTTAACAGCTTGAATGATATTTCAACAGATCGGCGGTTCTTTCCTTCAGGTTCAAAATGTAAAATGGAAAATTAAACCGGCAGAAACACAGAAATTCAAAATATAACCAGGGGAATCCTGCGTTCCCCTATTTACCAAAATGAGATTCATTAGTTTCCCTATATTACTCTTTTCTCTCTTTTACTCTTTTACTTGTTTCAGTCATTTGACTGCGGCCATGCTGGAGCACCGCCTTTTAGTTGAGCAAATCAACCCCAGCACTTATTCTTTGTAAGCCTAGTACTTATTCTATTGGTCTCTTTTTGCCGAACTGCTGAGTTACGGGGGATGTAAACATGCCAGTATCGGTTGTCAAGCGATGGCGGGAGGGACAAACACAGACACACAAACACATATATATATATACATATATATATATATATATACGACGGGTTTCTTTTAGTTTCCATCTACCAAATCCACTTACAAGGCTTTGGTCGGCCCAAGGCTATAATAGAAGACATTTGCCCAAGGTCCCACGCAGTGGGACTGAACCCGGAACCATGTGGTTGGTAAGCAAGCTACTTACCACACAGCCACTCCTGCGCCTATGTTTTTTCTTTTTTTTTTTCCTGTTACCATTTCCTTGTTTGTATTTTGAATTTCCGAATCTCTGCATTTTTATTTTATTTATTTATTTTTTTTTTAGTTTTACATTTTGAACCTGAAGACAGACAGACAGACGTCCTGTTGAAATATTGTTCAAACCATTACGTAACAAACAATCTATAACAATTCGCACATCATTCTCTTCTTATTCTCTGTTTACCTTTGTGAAGAGTTACATCAATCTTTATAAATTAATAATAATAATAATAATAATAATAATGTTTAGAAATTTGGGCACAACACCAGCAAATTCATGGGATGGGGCAAGTCATCTGCATCAACCCCCAGTATTCAAACGGTACTTGTTTTATTGACCCTGTGAAGATGAAAGGCAAAGTCAACATTGGTGAAACTGAACTAAGAATGTAGACAGATAAAATGCTATTGAGCATTTTGCTGAGTGTGCCAATGATTCTGCTGGCTTGCTGCCTTAATAATCCTTTCTACTAGAGGCACAAGGCGCAAAATTTGGGTGGAAGGAGGGGGCTAATCAATTACATTGACCCCAATATCTCACTGGTACTTATTTCATCGACCCCCCCCCATAACGATGAAAGGCGAAGTCAACCTCAGCAGAATTTGAACTCAGAACGGAATGAAAGGACAGATGAAATGCCGCTAAGCATTTTGCTCGGTGTGCTAACGATTCTGCCAGCATGCCACCTTAATAATAATAATAATAATAATATGATGTAATTTTTGTCAAATACTTATAAAAATGTACATATATATATATATGTATGTGTACATATATATATATATATATATATATATATATATATATATATAGATATATAGGGCAGGGAATCGTCAATTAGTAATAAAATTAATAATTAACAATTTTGCCAGGTAGCTCAGTATGAAAAAACCTTATCGGTAAAACCATTTATAATCATACTGCTAATCCCTATATATTTATGATATATATATATATATATATATATATATATATATATATATATATATATATGTATATATGTGTATATATATATGCGTGTGTGTGTGTGTCTGTGTTTCAACATAGTTTCTGAAAAGAAATGCTAGCAAAGGTAAAGCATTTTATATAGCACAATGAATAACACAATTGTTAGTAATTTAGTTACACAGGGCCTCCAATTTTCGGAAGGGAGAGGGTTAGTTGATGCCACCAACTCCCGTACTCGACTTCTACTTTATTTTCCTTGACCCCTAGAGGGGGGAAGGTGGAAGCTAAAGTTGACCAGAGTGGAATTTGAACTCAGAATGCAAAAAAACCTGAAGAGAAATGCTGCAAGGCATCTCATTTCAGGCTACAATGATTCTGTGAAAAATCCAATAATAATAATAATAATAATAATAACAATATTTTTTATTTTATTTTTTTGTTTGTTCCTTTCTTTCTTTTTGCCCTTCTTTTTCTATCACATAACTCGACTTTGTAAATGAACAATCAGTGTTTATTTTAATGGCCTATCAATGTATATACAGTGAGCATTTTTGTCCTAGGTGTTGGAAAGACACTCGGCAAGAAATGGAAACAAAATTGAAAGAAGAAAAACTCATAATAATAATAATAATAATAATAATAATAATAATAATAATAATAATCCTTTCTACTATAGGCACAAGGCCTGAAATTTTGGGGGAGGGGACTGGTTGATTAAATCGATTCCAGTGTTCCACTGGTACTTAATTTATCGACCCCGAAAGGATGAAAGGCAAAGTCGACCTCGGCAGAATTTGAACTCAGAACGTAAAAATGCTAAGCATTTTGTCCGGGGTGTTAACGATTCTGCCAGCTCGCCACCTCATTAATAATAATAATAATAATCCTTTCTCCTAAACACACAAGGCCTGAAATTCAGGAGAAGGGGACAAGTCGATTACATCAAACCCCAGTGTTTCACTGGTGTTTAATTTATGAACCCCCCCCCCCCCCCCACACCAAGGATTAAAGGCAAAGTCAACCTTGGCAAAATGATGATAATAATAATAATAATAATAATAATAATAATCCTTTCGACTATGGGTGCAAGGGGCCTGAAATTTTGGTGGGAGGGAGTTAGTCAATTGCATTGAACCCACTGCTCATTTGGCACTCATTTCCTCCACCCCAAAAGGGTAAAAAGGTAAAGTCAGCCTCGAGAAGACTTGAACTCAGATGGGATAAAAGCTGTCAAGCATTTTGTCCTTCACAGTAACAATTCTGCCAGCTCCCTGCCTTAATAATGATGATGATGATGAGGAGGAGGAGGAGGAGGAGGAGGAGGAGGTGTTAATGAATGGCTAAGACAGTTGACTATGGCTAAAGAAAAGAATCAGTGATGAGACTGAAGGAGTGGCGTTGGCAGTAGAGGAACAGATCCTCGGAATCAGGAGGCAATGATTCCCAAGAGACTGGAGTTCCCAGCGTACTGGAATGACTATAGTGAGATCAGCCATGAGTTCAAACAGCAGCTTAAGCAGGATAAAAAAAAAAAAAAATAATTTTGTAAGGAATAGAAATACAAGTCCTTGAAAAAGATGTAATGTGGTTATTGAGCAAAATTCCTATATCAACTGAAAAGAACACAACAAACCAGATATTGTAGTTGTTGATGGGGGGGGGGGGGGGAACTATGTATTACAAGTGACATGGTATATCTATGACACCAGAGTAGAAAGAAATGGAGATGAAAAAGCAGAATATTAAATTGACTTAGAGTATGAAACCTTTCTTCAAGGGCTGGAAGAAAGAAGTTAACAAAGTCATGATAGTGCTGATTAACCATTACTTAAAAGACACTGACATATAACCAATGAAGATGGCCATATGCATGTCCCAAAAATTACAATATTAAACTCTATAAAGATTATTAGGACAATGTCACACAGTATTTAATAAATTGGGCACATGTCCCACCCACCTATGACATACCTAACTTCTTTTTGATGTAAGAATAGAAATTATTCATGTACCAACGCAAACTATAAATAACTGTTGCTAAGGTAAACACAAGATCTTGCATTTATTAAACTGATCCTCTTGAAAAAACAGAGGAAATGTGTAAGCATGTAGTTGGTATCACAAAGTATGAGATGGAATTAATTTAATACGCCCCAGGATTTCACTGGTCATATGGCCTAGTGGTTAGGGTGGGGCATTCCCAACCGCAAGATCATGGTTTCAATTTGTGGAGCAGGTAGTGTCGTGTTCTTGAGCAAAACACTTCATTCCACATTGCTTCAGTCCCCGCTTTCAATGAGAATCATTAACCCTGCAACAGATTGGCCTCCTGTTCCGGTAGAATGTTATCTCAAGTCATTTATATGCCGTGGAAATTGGGTAAAGCCCTTCTGCGTCCTAGGACTCACAACAGCAATGTGCCAAGGTTCATAATGATGGCAACGATGATGATGATGATGATGAGAATTACCTCAATAGTATTTTGGTTTCCAAGTAACAAATAATTAAATAATTTTAATAACACTGTGGCCAAGAAAATCCTGTTACTGGAAACACATAACTTGGTACTCCCTGTTTCGCGATCGGGTGGTCAGCGACAAAACTGGCTCCCCCACCTGGCTTGTCAGATGTAGAGGGTATTGTATACACTCTGCGGGAGTCAAAGGACAAACGAGCCCATTGTGAGCCAACAGCCATGTTGGCGCCAAGGGTGTATACATGTTTAATATTTAAATATCCATCAACTATATCACATTTATATATCCATTGTGTCCTGGGTATGACTTTAGAGGGGACCCGGTTCAGAGTTTTTAGGATCTTGAAGACTGTGAAACCACTTCTTAATCGCTAATGCTCCTAGGTCTACTCTGACCCTGAGTAGTAGCACCTGTTGAAGTTCCAACTCTGGGTTAAATAGGGTTTGTCTTCCTATGCATGTGAGACTGGGTCCAGCAAAATTGGGTTAAATAGGGCTTGTCTTCCTATGCATGTGAGACTGGGTCCAGCAAAATTGGGTTAAATAGGGCTTGTCTTCCTATGCATGTGAGACTGGGTCCAGCAAAATTGGGTTAAATAGGGCTTGTCTTCCTATGCATGTGAGACTGGGTCCAGCAAATTCTGCAGAAGAAATCTTCATTGTTCAACAGAGAGGAAGGTAGCTGCAACAACACATCGTCCAATGCAAGAGAGAGCAAGATGAAGAAAGTAAGGCAACTTGGGTCGTCCACACTGCATCTGTCTCCATCTCCAGTCATCTTAAGCTTGTCTTGCCCTCTAGGTTGAAGATGGTCACTGACTAGAAAGCTATGGGTTAATTAGAATACTAGGGCTTGTCTTGCCCTCTAGGTTGAAGATGGTCACTGACTAGAAAGCTATGGGTTAATTAGAATACTAGGGCTTGTCTTGCCCTCTAGGTTGAAGATGGTCACTGACTAGAAAGCTATGGGTTAATTAGAATACTAGGGCTTGTCTTGCCCTCTAGGTTGAAGATGGTCACTGACTAGAAAGCTATGGGTTAATTAGAATACTAGGGCTTGTCTTGCCCTCTAGGTTGAAGATGGTCACTGACTAGAAAGCTATGGGTTAATTAGAATACTAGGGCTTGTCTTGCCCTCTAAGTTGAAGATGGTCACTGACTAGAAAGCTATGGGTTAATTAGAATACTAGGGCTTGTCTTGCCCTCTAGGTTGAAGATGGTCACTGACTAGAAAGCTATGGGTTAATTAGAATACTAGGGCTTGTCTTGCCCTCTAGGTTGAAGATGGTCACTGACTAGAAAGCTATGGGTTAATTAGAATACTAGGGCTTGTCTTGCCCTCTAGGTTGAAGATGGTCACTGACTAGAAAGCTATGGGTTAATTAGAATACTAGGGCTTGTCTTGCCCTCTAGGTTGAAGATGGTCACTGACTAGAAAGCTATGGGTTAATTAGAATACTAGGGCTTGCCTACCTATGCACGAGAAGACTGGGTCTGGTGGATTCTACAGAAGAAACCTTCGTTGTTCAACTGAAGGGAGGGTGGAAGCTGCAACGCATTGTGAGATGCAAGATAAAGTGAGACATCTTGGTTGTCCCCTGCATCTGTCTCCATCACAAGACATCTTGACATGGTTGAGGTTGAGTACATGCAACTCTTTATCACCGGAAACACAATCACCATACAAGTCATCGGTCATCTCCGGGATGACTCGATGGTCCTTGTGGCTCCGACTGACAAACGCGATGATGCCAGAATGAATAAAAACTAGAGATTTGGCCTAAATGCTTACTATGGTAGTTTGGACGCTGAGAGGTCAGTCAGATAGTGATGAGGTCTGCTCTACTACATCACAGTTATATTGTAATCAGCATATTAGGGGTCGCTGACCTATGCATGTGAAGACTAGGTCCAGTGGGCCCTGCAGAAGAAACCTTTATGGTTCAACAAAAGGGAAGGGAAGGGGGGGGGGAAACAGCAATGCATTGTGGGATGCAGAGATCAAGATGAAGAAAGTAAGACATCTTGGTCATCTGCTGCAGCCGTCTCCATCCCCTGTTATCTTGACCTGGTCTTGCCACAGGATTTGAAGACAGTTGTGGACGAGAGAGTGAGATTGACCAAGTGCAACTCTTCTTCATTTTACAGGTCATCAGTCACCATACAGGTCATCAGTCATGCTAATATCAATCACAGAGCAAACACTGATGAATTTTTAACAATGAAACCCATTCAGTCAATCCTTCACCCCTCAGCTACCACACAAAGGCCCTTGAGGGACCAACTTCACCTGGACATAACTATATATTCTTTCGGTCCTAAACAAGTCAATACTGTATTTGTGGTGAGACACAGTTTACATTTCCTTAAGTAACTGTAATCTGCAAATATCAACAAAATAGGGCAAGAGATGACCAAATGCTGATGAATGCTTCAACAGCAATGAAACCTTTGCCTTTGAACATCATTAAAAATTACCTCCACCCACTTGTTTCAAGACTTACGCATCTATTTCCAAGAAAGTTTTATCTATATTATATATATATAAGCGGATGTTAAACGACGACGATGATACATACATACATACATACATATATATATATATATATATATATATATATATATATATGTATGTATATATATATCTTCTTGTCACCTGAATGAATATACATAACAACAAGCTCTGACAAGGGCGAATACAGAGTGAAACAATTAACTTTGAACTAATATACTCTACTACATGGATTGAGTACACTTTCTCCGGCTTCTACATCCAAATGTGTGTGTGTGTGTGTGTGTTGCTCGTGAGCAGACTCACACAAAATATAATACAAATATATAAATATATATGTAAATAGTGTGTTATGGAAGAAAACAAATAACAATGGCAATATAGTTGGAACATTAAACACCAATAATAACAATAAAAACGATAATGAAGTGTTGGAATAGAAATATTTTAGTCCTGATATTTTGGGTAAAAAAGCCCTTTTCAAAGGAATAACAAGAGAGAAAGGGAACTTATGCTCTTCAGTTTCAAATTTACAATATTCTTGAATGAGTGTATGCATGCACATACATTTATATATACATATATATATATATATAGATAGATAGATATCTATATATACATACATACATACACACACATTTGTTTTTAAAGTAATTTGCAAAAAAAAATCATGCTGAGTCACCAAAACTTTCATGGTTACTCAGTAGTATAAAAAAATGCAACTGGGATAAAAGAGAAATTTTCAGATAGCTTTGCTATACAACAATGGTGCAATAATAATAATAATAATAATAATAATAATAATCATAATCCTTTCTGCTAGAAGCACAAAGCCTGAAATTTTTTTTTTGGGGGGGGGAGGGGATTAGTTGATGACACTGACCCCCAATGTGCAGCTGGTACATATTTTATCAACCCCAAAAGGGGTGAAAGTCAAAGACCACTCCAGCGGAATTTATAACAATAATAATAATAATAATAATAATAGTGGTTTAAATATTGGCACAAGGCCAGCAGTTTTAATTTCTTTTTATTTATTTTTTTAAAAAATTTTTTGTCCTTTGGCAGGGCTAGTTCATTATATCGAAATCTAGTACCTGTTACTGAACTGGTACTTATTTTATGGATCCAGAAATGGAGGAAGGCAAAGTTTAAATAACTCTGACCCCAGTGTCTGACTGGGTCAAACACCTCTGGAAGGATGAAGGGATAAGGTCAACTTCAGCAGGGCTTGAAACCAGAAATTTCAAGAGACCTAATTAAATAGAGCTTGGTCCAATAACAGTTACAGTAAAAAAATAATGATGAAAATGATGAGAATGGAGACTGAGAGACACTGGTGAGATTACTAGCTACAAATCCACCACTAGGTGGCACTTTGCTGCAAGTTTAATTGCTTGAATTAACTCTTTAGCATTTAAACCAGCCACATCTGGTCAAAATATTTAACCGGAGTAAGATGCTCAAAATCACAACAATGAGGATGAGTGAGAGGAAAAGGTATAGGGATAGAAGTGAAAGACTAAGAAGAATAGAGGCAATTGAGAGAGAGAGAGAGAGAGAGAGAGAGAGAGAGAGTGAGTACTGCAAGGAAAGAAATCGATGATAAGAGGGAGAGAGGAAAAGTGTATGAGGATAGAGAAAGAAAATACTAAATGGGAAGGAAGCAGCAAAGAAAAGGAAGACAGAGAAAAATGTGAGACAACTTTTATCTCGTTTAGAATAAAAATTGAATGGTGTCGTTGAAATCTTCACTAATAAAAGGAATTTCAAAAACCACATTCTGATAAAAAGAAAATATTTACAATTGAAATTTTTAAGAATGTTCTAAATAACGTACACTGATAACTGCTTTCTCATAGTAAAAGTTACATACACCAAAACTAATAAGCATACCATTATCATTATTATTATTATTATCATAGCTTTGCTTTTTTTTTTTTTTTTTTTTTTTTTACACAAGTTGCACTCAATCAAGGACATCAATGGACAAAATTTTTGCATCTGAAGATGCTAAGAGATGAGGTGTTGTGCAACTGGAAAAAAACTAAGGTCATAAAAAGAAAAATTTGTTTTATGAAATTTATAATAAAACTGAATATTATTATTATTATTATTATTATCATTATTATCATTACTATTATTGTTATCAATTTATTTAATATTATTATTATTATTATTATTTTACCACCACCATTTTCATTATCGTTACTATTATTATTATTATTATTATTATTATTATTATTATTATTAACACAATTTTTTTTTTTTTTGGTAAATAAATGAAAAGATTTAACAATCACGCAAATGAAGTACTAATTAACTTGAAAATAAAAAAAAAGTAAAAAAAAAAAGACACAAACAAACAGCCAAACAGAAGAAAATGTTAAATTAAAAACAATTTAAACATTGATTAATTAAAAAGAAACAGAAAACGAAAGAAGCCTCTTTTAAATTCAGGAATATATATATGCATATATATGTATTTTGTTGAATTTTGTTTTACTTACCTCTAAGTCATATTTTGCTTCAGGAGTTTCTTTGGCCTCAAATTAATCCTCTTTGGTGTGGAATGGTTTCTATATTCGGAAATGAAACAAAAAAAAAAAAAAAAAACACAACACAACAGACACACCCACACCCACATACACACACACGCAAAGTCATATACACACATATATACATGTATAGAACCAGCACGTACTCAAACATACACACCTAGATTTTGGCCTTAAGATCTTACTCAAAGAAGACCGAAGTGAACATGTATATGGTAAGAAAAAAAAAAAAAATAACAAAAAAAAAAAAGAATTGGCACAGAGCGTGCTGTGTAAAATCGCAGAAATCAGAACAAACTAGTTACCTAAGACAAGGCTTTCAGCACACTTCATACAGCTAATTTCATTAACTCTAAATATATAAATATGAATAAGGAATAATATATGTGGATGTGTGTGTGTGTGTGTATGTGGTGTGGGAGTATAGTTATGTGTAAGAATGGACAACAGTGTGAGTGTGTGTGTGTGTGTGTGTGCATATACATGTATGGGAAAAACATAAACATATATATAAAAGCATATATGTATACACATACACACACACACATATATATAGACAGACTCGCACATCTATATACAAATTTAAAGAGCAAAAACAAATAAAACCACATTTGTACTTGCTTTTCTGTACGTACATATAGATATATACATTATATATCTATAGATATATATAATCAACTATGAATAAGTTCACCAAGAGCAATAGAATATTCAAAACTTCTTTTCATTCTGCAATATTTTTATGATCCTAAGAACCAAAAGTATACAAAAAGACTTTAACCTAAAGTCAACAAATTCAGACAACGATGAAGCAAGTTTTGCCAATGTAAACAACCGCAAGTTTCCTTCCTTTGGTATCTGTGTTTTTTTTTTTCTTCTTAGCTGTTTTGGAGGCAAGTTTCTTCAATTCAATAAAAAGACATGTGTGTTTGTGGTGTATGTGTACATATATATTTATATATTTAACTTCCTCGTTTTCAAAGGAAAAAAAAAAAAAAAGTTACAACAATTATTTCTCTTTTTTTTTTTAAAGAGGCCCCCAAAACAGTAGTAGTAGTAGTAATAATAATAATAATAATAATAATGATAATAATAATAATAATAATAATAATAATAATAATAATAATAATAATAATAATAATAATAATAATAACAATGATATTTTGGAGAACAAAAAAAAAAACATCTTTAAAAAAATTGCTTTAATCGGTTATGGTTAACATAAACAAAAAATAAATAATAATATAAACGAGAGAAGAACGTACTCAACACACATAGTAGAGTTTGTTGTTTTATTTTGAATTTCATTGTGGAAAATCAAAATGCAAAACTCAGAGTATTGACAAAGAGAAATGTCAGGCTTCGAATAAATGGTTATATATATGCCACTGTATGGGTGTGTGTGTGTGTGTGTACATATATTTGTATATTATATATGTATATATTATACGAGATTATTTATTTATATATATATATATATATATAAATGGCTTGATATTTTGGCAAAAGGCCTGCAATTTTTGGGGTGAGGGGGTCTAGTCGATTACATCGACCCCAGCACTCAACTGGTACTTATTTCATAAGCCCCCAAAAGGATGAAAGGCAAAGTCAACCTTGGCAGGATTTGAACTCAGACCACATAGACAGACGAAAGACCACTAAACATTTTGTCCAGTGTGCTAATCATTCTGCTAGCTGGCCTTAATATATATTTGTGTGTGTGTAGATGTATATGTATATATATATATATATATATATATATATATATATATATATATGTATGTATATATATGTGTATATATAAATATATGTATCATGTGTATAAATATGCACATATATATATGTATATATATATATATATATATATATATATATATATATACACACACACACATATATATGTACATGTGTGTGCGTTTGTGTGTATGTTTATGTGTGTATACACACACATACACACACACACAGATCAGTTGATAAATACTTGATTAATATATTAAAGATATTTGAAACCATACCATAAAAATAATAACAATAATCCTTTCTACTATAGGCACAAGGTCTAAAATTTGGGGGGAGGAGGTAGTCAGTTACATCAACCCCCCCCCCCCCCCCCCCCCCCCGGTAATCAACTGGTACCTATTTCATCAACTCCGAAAGGACGAAAGGCAAGGTCGACCTTGGTGGAATTTGAACTCACAATGTAAAGAGATGGAAGAAATGTAGTTAGGCATTTTTTCCGTCCGACATTGTAATGATTATGCTAGGGCAGTGTTCCACAACCGATACGTCGCAACACACTGGTGTGCCACAAAGCAATGCTTGGTGTGCAGCAGTGTAACCTGAATATAAACTTTTTCCATATGCTTTTAGTTACGTTTTTAGTTCAGGTGTGTTGCTAAATTTTGAAAAGAATATAAGGGTACCACAGGTGAAGAGAGATTGTGGAGCATTGTGCTAGGGTGCTGCCTTGGTGATTTCAAAATTTGGTGCACAAAGGCCTGCTATTTTGAAGAGAGCGGACAAAACAATTACATTGCCACAAGTACTTGGCTAGTACTTCAATTCATTTTCTTTTATCACCCTTAAAAGTACGAAAGGTAAAACTGACCTTCACACGAACTGAACTTAGGAGCGCTGTGGGCCTTAACCCTAATACCGTAACGTTAGAACAAAACCTCTGGTTGTAGAGGGTGGCGTTATTAGCAGAGATTTTACCGTGAATAAAAACGCATTGCGTCTGACAGAATAATTTCTGATACTAAAGAGTTGAACACATTGAGATGGGATCCGAATGGCGGAATTAATAAAGCAGGGACTGGCTGAATGGTAGATGTCTTTTCCTACATTCTGTGGTGAAACCTCACCGATGTTCCCTTTGATTTTCATCCATCCATGAATAAATCATGCATTATCTCACAGCTTTGAGGATTTGATGATGTGATTGTTTATTTTTAGAATGACATTGTAGGACAGGTGTGAAAGGCTGGATCTGGTCAGTTTGGAATAAAAAAAAAAAAAAGATGAATATTTGGGCCAGATATAGCTGGTTCAAATGCTAAGAGGTCAACTCTTTAGCATTTAAACCATCCATATCCGGCCCAAGTATTCTACCAGCCTAATGTTCCAACCAGCCACTAATAACTGTCTTGTAATGCCATTCTAAAACTATGCAATCACATGACCAAAATCTCAAAGCTTTGAGATAATGCGTGATTAATTAAAAACAGTGTGATTAAAAAAAAGCATGGAAGACAAGATCAACCTGAGCTGGATTTGAACTCAGAACGTGAAAACACTACACTGTTATATTTAGTGGATATAAGCAATGAGTTTGTGGATGATTAATGGGTGGGATGGGTGCTTATGGAGGAGTAAAAACTCCTGAAATATGGTATATACACCCATTACCCATTCTTCATCTCTGATCTCATTGCTTGTTTACATTTGGCATCTGGGATACAAAACATCGAAAGGAAATCAGTGCTGGCTATAATTTCTAAAGAAAAACTATAGAGATAGCCTTTACGAGTGATTTAATAGCACTGCTAACACAGTAGAACACAATATTGACTTATAAAAATATTTAATACACTTTGTAGTATGGTCGCATAATGAAATACCATGTGCCTACAAGTCATAAATATTTACATACCAACTTCCAGGAATGTGTTTAATATGTAAAATATTAAGCAAGGAGTTCATGGATGAGTAATGGGTTGGATGGAAGCTTATTAAGGAGCGAAAACTCCTGAAGTATGGCATACACGCCCATTAACCTTTTCTCATCTTCAATCCTGTTGTTTACATCTGGCATCTCCGACATGAAATGTCAGAACAAAATCAGTGCTGGCTATTAATTTCTAGAGGAAATCTGCTAAGCTTTTAGTCCAACAAAGCTAACATTTCTGCCAGCCCACTGCCTTTTTATCATATATAATTAACAGGATTTTAAGGCACAAGAATAAAAAAGACAGGAAGAAAAATATTATATATGGTCTGTATTATCACAAAAATATATGAGAGGAGAGAGATGTGCCTTGCCTTAGGCACCTCAGCTCCTTGATGGAATCAACAATTTGTAGAGCTTTGTTGGGATAGACGGATGAATGGATGGATAGATAGTGTAGATGGTTGGATGAATGAAGAGAGGAATGGAATGTTAGACAGATAGACAGACACAGAGATATATATATATATAGATAGATAGATACATACATACATACATACATACACAAACAGATGCACGGATAAACAGATTAGATAGATATACAGAGAGAGAGAGAGAGAGTGGGTGAATGGATGGACGGTTGTATGAATGGATAAGTGGATGATTAGATACATGGACAAACGGATAGATAGATAGATATATAGATGCATAGATAGATAATTAGAGAGACAGAAGGATAACATGAAAGAAGGATGGCTAGATTGATGGATAAATTACAGAGAGAGAGAGAGAGAGAGAGAGAGAGAGAGAGATGGATAGAAAGAGACTATAGGTAGGTAAGTAGGTAGGTAGGTAGATAAACAGAGAAAACACTGAATGTATAAGTGAGTTTTGCGAGGACAGATACATAGGAGGATATATAAATTAAAAAAACCGGTTGGATAGATAATTTGATGGTCAGACAGATACACAGAGAGACACAACAGATAGGCTGTCTAGGGAACATATGGAGTGAGAGCAGCAAACAGGATCAATGTAAAACCATATACATTTCAAAGCACATATATATATATATATATAACTGCTTATACTTCACAGAATATAAATTATCTGCATATATTTTACTGCCCATATTCCCATATATATATATATATATATATATATATATATATATATATATGATACATGTACTTTACGCAATACAAATTTAAGTGCATATAATGATTTCACAATTCATATTAATTCACAAGGTATATTTATCAGCATATATTTCACTCGATATACGTCAACTGCATATATTTCACAAAGCAATATTTCTCTTTTTTCTTTTTTTTCGTTTCTTTTTTTCTTTTTTTCTTTTTTTTTTTTAAACAAGAGTAAATATTTTTACAGACATATTTATGAGATATTAAAAGATCAGCAAAACAGAAAATATCGACATTCAACAACAACACAAAACATTTCACAGCATTGCAATCATGTGAAAAAAACAAAAAAAAAAACAGCTTTGGTTTTTTGGTTTCCTTATTTTTTTTTTTTGATATTTTTTATACAATTTTTTTTTTTAGGTAATTAGGAAACACAACGAGAATTTAAATAAAAAATCGTTATTTACACCCCCTCCCAACTTTTGTTAATAATAAATCGATAAATCAAAAAAAAAAAAAAGGTATCACATTTTGGAAACAAATAACAAGGATGGTGTAGATTATAATACGCGATTGTCAGAGATAAGGTTGACATCTGAATGATGGATCTAATTAACCTGATATTCCGATGTAAGGGTCTGTGTATGTACGTGTGCATCTCTCTCTCTCTCTATCTTTCTCCCCCCCTCTCTCTCTAACAGATACTCTCTCTTTGATACTGAAATTCTGTATAATGTTCTACTATGTTCTCCATGTTACAATTCTGTTTTCATATATTTTTAATACCATGGTATATCTTTTGATCACACACACACACAAATATATATATTTATACTTATATACATACATACATTTATATACATATACACAGATATACACACACGCATAAATATACAGATACCTACATACACACGCGTACATACATACATACACATGTTTATATATTTTTATATATGCAGGCATGGTTGCATCGCTAAGAAGTTTGCTTCCAACCACATGGTTCTGGGTTCAACCCCACTGTGTAGCACCTTGGGCAAGTGTCTTCTCCTATAGCCTCACCCCGACCAAGCTCTGTCAGGTGTGTATGAAAGTGCTTGTGCCTCCTTTGATAGGAGGGAAAACACGTGTGTGTATCTCTCTATATATATATTGGACCACTGACCCCCCCCAGATACAGCTGCTGGACTTGTAAAACTTTTCTTCAACCCCCTTTCATTCCTTATACACGCAGAGAACCAGAGCCAAGATTGGGTTGGGTTGGGTTGAGGAAGGGATTACCACATGTTCCCCTGCCCCCCCACTCGCGTCTACATATTCATAAACACAACTACTTATTACTAGCACAAATATTAAACCACCCACACATCCAGATAGTAGCAGAGTGTAGAAAGATGACGATGATAAGGATCACGTAACAGAGATGTCAAGACTGTGTATGCATGCACCATATACATCAGGGGTTCCCAAGCCTTTTGGGGCTGCCACCTCCTTGGCACTCAGGCCATATTCCAAGTGCCCCACCACCACAAACATACACCATTTTCTGCAGTAAATTCAAAAGAATTGTATGTCACAAATAAACCCCAACCTAATCAACCCTTTATTTTGTTGCTTTTTGCATCCATTTTGGCCACCCCATTATTGTCCCACTTTTTTTTTTTTTAAGCCTAGTACTTATTCTATCAGTCTTTTTGCCGACCCAGGAAGTAAACAAACCAACACCAGTTGTCAAGTTGTGACTTCACTTCTGCCTAATAATAATAATAATAATAATAATAGTTTCATATTTTGACACAACGCCAGCAATTTTGAAGGAGGGGAAGAGTCGAATACATCGACCCCAGTACTCAACTGGTATATATTTTATAGACACTAGAAGGATGAAAGACATAGCTGATCTCAGCAGAATTTGAACTCGAAACATAAACGGATGACAGATGCCATGCTAACAATTCTGCCAGCTCACTGCTATAATAATAATAATAATAATAATCTTTTCTACTACACACACAAGGCCTGAAATTTGGGGGAGGGGGATAGTGAACAACACTGACCTCAGTGCTCAACTGGTACTTAATTCATCAACCAGAAAAGGACAAAAGGCTAAGTCAACCTTGGCGGAATTTGAACCGAAAAATAGCAATCCTTTCTACTAAAGGCACAAGGCCTAAAGTTTGGGGGGGGCGAGGCCTGGTCGATTAAACTGACCCCAGTGTTCAACTGGTACTTAATTCATCGACACCCCCCCACACACACCGAAAACAAAGGTGACCTCAGCACAATTTGAACTCATATATTTGAATAATAATGGTGATAATGATTTTTGTACTTGCTACAGAAGTAAAGAGATGAGAGAGAGGAGATACATGTAACTACATATATATATACATTATGTATCCATATACATGTGTATTTATATACATACTTATATGCACACACATAAATGTATATATGTATACATATAAATATTTGTATATATATATATATATATATATATGTTTAAGTGTGTGTGTCATCGTCGTCGTTGTTTAACGTCCGCGTTCCATGCTAGCATGGGTTGGACAATTTGACTGAGGAATGGTGAAACCGGATGGCTATATATATATATATATATATATACATACATGCACCTACAAATATGTTATAACAACAACAGAAACCAGGAAGAACACAAATAAAAACTGAAAAAAAAAAAGACAAAAAAGAAATTCTGACACCAAACAAAAAAAAAAAACAACACCAATGGGTACAACAACTACAACAACAATGAACCGACAAGAGAGCCTCTAAATAGCTCACTGATCTGCTAGAAATAGCAGCAAAATATCCCTCGCATTACACCCCCCCCCTCCATCATCACAAAGAAAAACAGGAAAGGAGACATTGAATGATATATAAAAGTGGATTGCTGTGTAGATGACGAACATATAAATTACAACAGGATGGTCATGGTTGGAATGCCATTGATCATTTAGGGTTGGCCTGAGGCTAGAAGGAACAACAGCAGCAGAAGCATATAAACAATTTTTTTTCACATATACATACATATACACACACGTGTGTGTGTGTGTGTGTGTGTGTGTGTATGTGTATGTACATATTTATGTATACCAATATGTACATGCATATACATGTGTGTATACACATATACCACTTATATATATATATACACACACACACATATATATCATCATCTGAAATTAAATGATGTGTGTGTGTGTGTGTGTGAGTGTATACGTATGTGTATATATATATATTTTCAAACAAAGAAAGGGAAAAAGAAACTTTTACAAAAAAAAAAAAGAGTAAACCCGTCCGATGACCCGCAAAAGATAACAAGAGACAAAACACACAAACATCTATAAAAAAAAAAAAAAAAAACAAACAGTACAAAGCACAGACAGATGATACAACTCCACCACATCCTCCACCCACCAAACCAAACCACCCGTAATACCCCCCACCCCTCCTCTCCACCCAAGAATAAAAAAAAATTAAAGCCTACCCCCACAAAAAAACACGTAAAACAATTTACACACACATAAATATATATATATATAAATATATAATACAAACATATATATATATATTATATACACACACATATATATATACATATATATATATATATATATATATATATATATATATATATATATACATGTATATATATATATATATATATATATATATATATATATATATATATATATGAAAACACATAACAGCAAAGCATAATTGTATTTAGGTGCTTGGCCACTTACCCGGTATACTTGCGATCGAGGTTCATTGAACGTCTTGGCATTTTTTATCATGAGCAGGAGGTCTTTCTCCAGGCTGGTCACACTGGTATAGTAATCTTCCTGGATACGTTGGGCAATCAGTTTGAGATCAATAGGGTCCTTGATGATTTCGTAGTATTTCGGGTACTTCTGGCAATAAACACAAACATGCGTGCAGTGAACCGTTCACTGGAAGGGGGATTGGGGGGGGTTCATCGTCTGGTCTGGGAGCGCAAGCCACCAGAATAAACAAACATGCACATGTGTGTATGGGAACAAATAACTGGGAAGAGTACATGTGTGTGTGTGTATGTGTGTGTACATACTTTTCAATTTACAACAATTTGGTAGATGGAAGAAGGTATATGGAAGACCATTACAAATCTATCTATTTATTCCTCTATCTGCATCTATTTATATCTGTCTATCCATCCATCTATCTATCTATGTGGGGAGGGGGGCAGTATGTGGCTCAGTGGTTAGGGTGTTGCACTCCCAATTGCAAGATCATTGGTTCAATTCCCAGACCGGGTCGTGCATTGGTGTTCTATAGCAAAACACTTCACCTCACACTACGCCGCAATTACTTTCGACACCTGACATGTAGCATACAAACTGTTCAGCAAGAAAATGCAGGAAACTCTTTCTTGAATCAAGAGATATTAAATACGTACATATGTGTGTGTGTGTGCGTTCCCACCACCACCACTTGACAACCAGTGTTGGTTTGTTTATATCCCCATAACTTAGCTGTTTGGCAAAAGAAACCAACAGAATGAGTACTGGACTTACAATAAAAAAAAAATATATATTTTGTTCAATTTGTTTGACTAAAACCCTGCTAGATGGTGTTCCAGCATGGGCGTGGTCCAATGACTTATACAAAATAAAACACACAAAGTAATTTTGGGGTAAGGGTACCCTAACACATGGAATGGATTTCAGGATTCCACAAGAGCAAAATGGTTGGAAAATGCTGCATTAGATAGATGGAGGGAGTAGATGACATACAACAAAACAAGACACAAGGAAGAAGAAAATATAAGCCAGAGGACGAAGATGTGCAAAAGAGAGAGAAGACAGAAGGAGAGGATGTAAGACAGAGAGAGAAGGCATAGGACATAAAGAGAAAATATAAGCCAGAGGGTGAGGATGTAAGAGAGAGGGAGATGACATCATAAGAGTAAGGGAGAAAATACAAGACAGAGGGAGAGGATGTAAGACAGAAAGAGAAGACATAGGACATAAGAGGGAAAATATAAGCCAGAAGGTGCGGATGTAAGAGTGAGGGAGAAGATATGACAGAGAGAGAAGACAAGGCATGAGAAAATATAAGCCAGAGTGTGAGGGAAGAAAATACAAGACAGAGGGAGAGAATATAAGACTAAGGGAGAAGAAATAAGACAGAGGGTGAGAATGTATGACAGAGAGAGAAGATAAAAGGAGAAAATATGAGACTGAGGGAGAGAATGTAAGACTGAGGGAAAAGACACGGGACATACGGTGAAAATATAAACCAGAGGGTGAGGACATATGACAGAGAGAGAAGGAGAAATCTTGAAGACAAAAGACAGGAGACGAGAGATAAGGCAAAATAACTTCCAGAGGAAAATAAGGAGAATACTCACAGATCTCGGAGGAAGACGCTGGAAAACTTCGCTAATGTCACGCTCACCATCCTTTGCTGTTATGATGGCTGTGTAGAGTTGGTTGATCTCCAAGGCATCTTCGGTGGAGAGGACGTGCTCTGTGGCAGTGGTGGGCGTGGAAGTGGCGCCTGGCGTGCCCATGGTGGTCGCGGCACTGGCAGCAACGGATGGCCGCGTGTGCGAGGTCGGGGTTGCTGCCGACGCCAGCAGCGAGACCCCGTCCTTCGACATCTCGTCATCTTCCTCGTCGTCTTCCATGTCTTCGTCATCCCCTCCGCCGCCGCCCCCACCGCCAGCTCGCTGAGCCTGAGCTTGCACACCACTCCCAACAACAGTGCCAACCATCCCCACTCCTCCTCCTCCCATTACCACTCCTGCTCCTCCGCCGCCACTGCCTCCAACAGCGTCCATCTGGTTTTTCCTGGCACTCCGCCTCCGCTCGGGGCCCGGTGTCATGTTGGCCCCTGTTCCACCGCCTGGTGGCGCGGAGGCAGTTGCCGCTGCAGTAGCGGCAGCGGCTGCCGCTGCGGACTCAGCAGCCGCAGCGGCTACAGCAGCAGTAGCCGCTGCGGCTGCTGCAGCTGCACAACTGATAGGGGGATGTGGCGTCGGAGGTGTTGGCACGGCGGTCGGTGTGGAGGCAACAGATGACGTACTGGCAGTGTGGGTGGCCATGGGCATACTGGGAGCAGGGGAGGGGTCACCGAACACTTCGGATATCAGTTCATTCCTCGTTGCCTGGAATATCTCCCATAAGTCACAAGCGTCCTTGTACTCCTGGGAACTTTTCTGCACAAAAAGAAAAAAAAGACAAAAAACACACCATAAAATATATATATATATATATATATATATACAAAAAGTATCAGTAGAATAAATTGACCTCTCTCACTTGCACCTCTTCCTTCTCATTTAAAAACCCCTAACCCCACAAATATAAACACATACTTCCAACTAATATAACAATAGCAGTAATGATAATAATAATAATAATAATAATAATAATAATAATCCTTTCTACTATAGGCACAAGGCTTGAAATTTAGTGGAGGGTTGCTAGTCAATTTCATCGACCCCAGTGCGTAACTGGTATATATTTCATCAACCCTGAAAGGATGGAAGGTGAGGTTGACCTTGGCGAAATTTGAACTCAGAGCGTAAGGACAGATGAAATGCCACTAAGCATTTCGCCCAGCATGCTAACGATTCTGCCAACTCACCGCCTTAACAATAATAATAATAATAAGAGTAGTAACAATAATAACTATAATAATGGTTTCAAATTTTGGTACAAGGGCAGCCATTTTGAGGGGAGGGGATAAGTCGATTCCACTGATCCCAGTGCGTAACTGGTACTTATTTTATCGACTCTGAAAGGATGAAAGGCTTGAGAAGAAGACCCGTCATGCCAGGTAAAATTGCAGTCGTGGCAGATACTAGTGTCACACAAATGGCACCTGTGCCGGTGGCACGTAAAAGCACCCGTTACACTCTCGGAGCGGGTTGATACTCTTTTTACTCCTTTATTTGTTTCGGTCATTTGACTGTGGCCATGCTGGAGCACTGCCTTTTAGTCGAGCAAATCGATCCCGGGACTTATTCTTTGTAAGCCTAGTACTTATTCTATCGGTCTCTTATGCCGAACCGCTAAGTTACGGGGACGTAAACACACCAGCATCGGTTGTCAAGCAATGCTAGGGGGACAAACACAGACACACAAACATATACATCATCATCATCGTTTAACGTCCGCTTTCCATGCTAGCATGGGTTGGACGACTTGACTGAGGACTGGTGAAACCGGATGGCAATACCAGGCTCCAATCTAAATTTGGCAGCGTTTCTACAGCTGGATGCCCTTCCTAACGCCAACCACTCAGAGAATATATATATATATACATATATACTATGGGCTTTTTTCAGTTTCCGTCTACCAAATCCACTCACAAGGCTTTGGTCTGCCTGAGGCTATAGTAGAAGACACTTGCCCACGGTGCCACGCAGTGGGACTGAACCCGGAACCATGTGGTTGGTAAGCAAGCTACTTACCACACAGCCACTCCTACGCCTGTTCATAAATGTGAAAGAAAGGGAAATTACATTTGATAGAATAATCTGAATGCTAAAGGCTTAAACAGAAGCCTTCTTCCAACGCCCCCCCACCATCAAGCCCTACCCTAAATGCTCCCTGCTACTTACTCTGTAATAAGCTTTAGTGTTGTTGACCATCAGTTCAATGTCAGCAGCAAACTGCTCCAATTCATCATATTCATCAGTCTTTAATTTCTGTTGAATCTTCAAGAGATCAATGGGTGTACTCACTACGTCATAGTAATCAGCAGCAGTTCTGAAATGAGACAAAAACATACACAAAGATATATAAGACTGGGTGCCTTTGGGTAAAAACAAAATACAGGAGGATCAGTTAATTAGGATTTCGTTCAACATGTTCCCCTCTCAGATTCACACACTCATTTCAACAGTCCCTCAGTTTTTTCAAGCCCTGTAAAAGAACTCAGAAGGTTGGGCCGGCCCCCAACCAGGTCTTTCACAATCTTGTAAATAATAGTAATGTTTTGTCCAAGACCACAATGCCCCTCCAGTCTGGGAATTGTGCAAAAGGTTGAGCACTCTACAGTGATGTGTACCCTTAACATAGTTCTCAGAGGGATGCAACATGACATAGAATGTGACAAGGCTGGCCCTTTCAAATACAAGTACGACTCATTTTTGCCAGCTGAGTGGACGGGAAACAATGTGAAATAGAGTGTCTTGCTCAAGGACACAACACACCACCAGGTATTGAACTTGCAGCCTTACGATCATGAGCCAACCACTTAGCCATGCAATGGTAAAAATCAGAAACATGAGAGCGGATTATGTCGTTATGTATCTAACGTCTCACCTTCGTTTCGGTGCCCTGATGAAGGCTTCACACAGCAAACGGCCATCTTCTGTCTTGTAATTCCGTATTGTTTCGTAAAGGTCTTGACAGATTTCAATCTTGAGAAAGAGAAAATATATAAACACATAAATATGTATAAATACACACACACAAACATATATATATATATATATATATATATATATATATATATATATGATAAAATATATATATAGATGATAAAATCAATAAAAAGAATACAACAAACTTGCCATGTGGAACAGAAAATCCACCAAACACACACATACATATAGGCGCAGGAGTGGCTGTGTGGTAAGTAGCTTGCTTACCAACCACATGGTCCCGGGTTCAGTCCCACTGCGTGGCACCTTGGGCAAGTGTCTTCTACTATAGCCTCAGGCCAACCAAAGCCTTGTGAGTGGATTTGGTAGACGGAAACTGAAAGAAGCCCGTCGTATATATGTATATATATGTAGGTTTGTGTGTCTGTGTCTGTGTCCCCCCAACATCGCTTGACAACCGATGCTGGTGTGTTTACGTCCCCATAACCTAGCAGTTCGGCAAAAAGAGACCGATAGAATAAGTACTAGGCTTACAAAGAATAAGTCCTGGGGTCGATTTTCTCGACTAAAGGCGGTGCTCCAGCATGGCCACAGTCAAAAGACTGAAACAAGTAAAAGAGTAAAAGAGTAATACATAAGCAAAAACACCGTCATCAAATAAAAAACAGTTGAGAAGCCCTGGATTAAACAAACCAAAGTACAAGGAAAAGGAGGATATTACTTACGGGATCATAAGGGGCTTTCTTCTTCTTCTTATTGGGAACAGGGGTTGAGAGATCAGAGTCCTCGCTCTTGTTGTCCACATTTTGGGTCGGCCGTTTTCTTTTACTTGGCATTTTAGTTTCTTGTATCCTTCACTTCTGTATCACAATTCTGTTTTGTTTTATGGGGGTTTTTTTTTTTTTGGTTTTTTTTAAAAATATAATTTACTATAATTACAGTTAAGTTAATTTAAAGATCTGAAATGAAAGAAGGTAAAAAGAAAAATCAATATAAAGAATTATGTCTGGTATTTTATTCAAATTATTTTTAGGTTTATAGTCGAGATAAAGTTTGCTCCCAAATGTAATGGTCTCAGGTTCACTGCCACAGCATGGCACCTTGGGCAAGTGTCTTCTACTATGGTTCCTAGGTAACCAAAGTCTTGTGAGTGGATTTTGCAGAAAGAAATTGGATATATATATATATACACATAGGCGCAGGCATAGCTGTGTGGTAAGTAGCTTGCTTCACAACCACATGGTTCCGGGTTCAGTCCCACTACATGGGACCTTGGGCAAGTGTCTTCTACTATAGCCTTAGAGCGACCAAAGCCTTGTGAGTGGATCTGGTAGATGGAAACAGAAAGAAGCCCATCAAATATATATATATATATATATATATATATATATATATATATATATATTTGTGTGTCTGTGTCCCCGCCACCATCGCTTAACAACTAATGTTGGTGTGTTTACATCCCCGTTACCTAGCAGTTCGGCAAAAGCGACCGATAGAATAAGTACTAGGCTTACAAAAAATAAGTCCTGGAATAAACTGGATCAACTAAAGGTAGTGCTCCAGCATGACCACAGTCAAATGACTGAAGCATGCAAAATATATATATATATATATATATACCTATATGGTAATCTTCAAGTTTAGGGGGATAGAAAAAATAGGAGTGGCTGTGTGGTAAGTAGCTTGCTTACCAACCACATGGTTCCGGGTTCAGTCCCACTGCATGGCATCTTGGGCAAGTGTCTTCTACTATAGCCTCGGGCCGACCAAAGCCTTGTGAGTGGATTTGGTAGACGGAAACTGAAAGAAGCCCGTCGTATATATATGTATATATATATGTGTGTGTGTGTATGTTTGTGTGTCTGTGTTTGTTCCCCAACATCGTTTGACAACCGATGCTGGTGTGTTTACGTCCCCGTAACCTAGCGGTTCGGCAAAAGAGACCGATAGAATAAGTACTAGGCATCCAAAGAATAAGTCCTGGGGGTCGATTTGCTCGACTAAAGGTGGTGCTCCAGCATGGCCGCAGTCAAATGACTGAAACAAGTAAAAGAGTAAAAGAGAGATGTACGGAGAATACTGGTAAGACGTTCAGTTACTTCCCTTGAATATTTTTATTTATTTTTTTTATCCCCCTAAACTTGTTTTTTTGGCTTTTTCCTTTGTTGAACTTATATATATATATATATATATATATATATATATATATATGTTCAACAAAGGAAAAAGCCAAAAAAACAACAACAAAAAACAACAAAGAGATGCTCACGACTGGAACGCCTTTGATCATTGTTGACCTTGGGTTAAACAACAACACACCCATGCATATACATAGATATATATAACACACGATGTATGTAGAAAGGAAAAGGGAGTAATACCTATACGAACGCGCATGCATATATACGAATGAAAAGATCGGGTGTGTAAATTGACAACAAAAAAAAAAGGGAGGATATATTGAAAACACTTATACAATATATACATACACATAAATGTATGTGTGTGTGTGTGTGTACATATATACAGGGTGTCCACAAAGTCTGTGTACGGGGACTAAATAAAATCATAACATAAACAATTAAATATAAGAAATAATAATTTGTTAAAGTATGTGTTAATCCCCCAACGTACCCGGACTTTGTGGACACTTCTGTACATAAATGTATACAGTCCGACGACGACTTAGCTAGCAGAAACTCCGGAATTTTGTTTTGTTTGGGTTTTTTGTTTTTTTCTCAGCGGATTCCTAGGTTCTCGATGACAGAAATCCCGATGATGTGATCTTCATGGAAATTAAAAACAAAAACGATTGGTGGTCGTCGTGGTTGGATTGTCTCCTTGTCCGAGCTGAATGAGGTGAGAGGAGCAGCGAAACCACACAAGAGCCCTCTGCTAAATGATCGCTGGATGTGCGTGAAATAGCAGTTAAATGTCTATCAAATCACATTGAAAGAAGCAGGACATAGACAATGTAGTACAATACAAAAGGATGGTCACGGCTGGAACATCGATGATCAATCAGCATCCGAACTGAAGGGCGAAGAGAGGGATGAGATTCATCAACATCATATCACATACGGGAGGTTTGTAAGTGCTAGAAATAGCAGCCAAAACTCCCTCCGATCACACCCTTTAATGCCATTAAAACAAAGACGTACTGAAAAATCAAACAGGATGGTTATAAATGGATTGCCTTTGTTTTCTGTCCTGGAACTTAAACACAACACGACATCACATAGGTCACCCCACACCAAATCTGAACTTGGTGTCAAAAAATAAGCCCTTGATTTTTAAGGCAGACGAAATATACATTACAGAGACCAGCATGTGGTCATTCGAAATGCAAGAAATAACAGCCACAATTCACTCAAATTACAGTCTGACGTCTAGCAAATAAAGAATGTAAATCAGCCCTTAGACAATCTTGATTCTTTTTTTTAAAGCAGGCGGGACGGTCACGGCTAGAAATACAGATGATGAACAAAGACAAAGCCCGGGCTCTGAGCTTTGCTGCATAGATACCACTACGTAGTTATCTAAAATGCTAGAAATAGCAGTTAAGCCTCCCTCAAATCTCAACCCTTAGACAACCTTGAATTTTTTTTTTTTTTAACAGAATGGTCACGGTTGGAAAAAGAGATCACGGAGACTACTATGTGGTCAATCGAAATGCTAGAAATAAGAGCCAAGTCTTAAAAATCACAATCTGGTGTTTTAAAAAAAGCAGATGAAAAATGTAAGACAGCCCTCAGATAACCATAATTATTTTAATAGACGGCGGGAGCGTCACGGTTGGAAATATAGATGATAAACAATAATAATGATCGGACTCTGAGCTTCGCTATTGCACAGAGACCACTATGTGGTCATTCAAAATGCTAGAAATAATAATCGGATCTCCTTCAGATCACTACCGCGTGTCTAAAAACATACACTTATCTTTTATCTTGTTTCAATAAGTAGACTGCAGCCATGCAGGAGCAACGCCATGAAGAATTTTGATCGAACAAATCGATTCCAGCACTTATTCTATCGATCTCTTTGCCAGATCGTTAAGTTAAGGTGACGTAGGTTTTTAAAATAAGAAGGAACGGTCACGAATGGAGATATAGATGATCAAAAATCATAATGCTCAGGATTTGAGCTTAGCTGTTGTACGGAGAACAGTTGTGGAAATAATATTAGAAATAGCAGCCAAGGCTCCCTTAAATCACAACTGCACGCCTTAAGACATCATTAGGTAACCTGATTTTTTGTAAAAGAAAATATGGATAATAAACAAAGACATAATGGAAACTCATTAACCGTGAATCGTGTGCAAATAAATGCACACAGAGGAGAGATCGATCCGCAGTACCATCATCGTCTTTATATATACATATACATGCGTGTTTGTGTGAGTAGAATGGGAAGAAAAACAACGGTGTGATTCGAGATCTTTATAAAAGAACGAGGATAAAAGGAAATACGTTAGGAAGATGGAGATCGGTTTCTTTAGATGTATATTTTCTTGTTACTTACCAAACATCTAGTGCCGAGAAGTGTGTAGATATATATACATACATGTATATATATGTAAACATATATATACACATATAGATGTATATATTTCTTCTGCTTTTTCTGTTTCCCTGTCTTTCTTCTATTAAATATTATAGCGAGATGCCATAGTTAATTAGCTAAGCTAGTCACACATTTCGCAGCGATATTTTAGTATAAAACATCTTTTGTTTTTTACTTTTAAAACATATTCATTATTATTTTTTAGCGTTCGTTATTTTATTTTTATTTCCTTACTTTATTTTTAAATTCAAAATAATCATCATCATAAGCTATACTTTTGTATATTCATCTTGCATTTATAATTTTTTCTTCGAAAACAATATAAGTTTTATTTTTCACCCCTCTCTTCCTTTCTAACGCTGTTTCTTCACTAAACAAAAAAACTTTCATTATTTATAAATATATTTTAATATATTCATCCTTGATATGATTTTTATATCGAAATGCAAAATATTGACCATTGAAAATATTTTTAAATAATCCTCTCCTTTCTTACCCCTTTCTCCGCTAAACACAAAAAACATTTACATATTTTAATATATTCGCCGTTGCTTTTTTTTTGTCTTTTTAAAAACAAATAACTTATCATTAAATGCATTTTTAAAAACAAAACCATAATAATAATATGTTGAATATTATTATTATAATTATTCTCGCCGGTCACGTATTTACAACTTTCCGTTACTTGTAGTAAGAGGGGGACGGAATTATTGATTGTGTCTTTTTTATATTACTTCATTTAAATACAAAACATTAATTATTAAAAATATTTTTAAAAACAAAACCATTATAATACGTTTATTATAATAATTCTCCCTTCCCGGCATCCTTTGTTATGCATCGAAAGCGTTCCGTTAACGTTGGGAAATGGGAGGAGGAGGTGGGGGAGAATTATGGCTATTTTTTTTTTTTTGGTTCTCTTATATGCATTAATTTTGCCCTAATCTTTTCCATTTCACCTTCTGGAACCGACCACGGCATTCTGTGTCCGTTCGCTTCTTTTGTCTTTGGCCGCACTGTAGCCATGCTATTTCCGAAAGCCGTATCCAACATGGCGGCTTATCTAAAAGAAACCGGCAAAGAAAGTGGTGGGGGAGGGGAGGGCAGGAGATGATGGGAAGAATTACTGAGAAGACTTCCTTCTATTTTCTCAAACAGATATTGCATTTTATACGGGAAATTTTGCGGGAGGGGAGGGACTAGTCGATAAATTTCGACCCCGAAAGGATAAAAGGCCAAGTGTCTTCTGCTATAGCCTCGGGCTGGCCAAAGCCTTGTGAGTGGATTTGGTAGACGGAAACTGAAAGAAGCCCGTCATATGTGTGTGTGTGTTAGTCCAACCCCAACCATCGTTTGATAACCGATGTTGGTGTGCTAATGTCCCAGTAACTTAGCGGTTCGGTAAAAGAGACCGATAGAATAAGTACTAGGCTTACAAAGAGTAACTCCTGGGGTTGATCTGTTCGACTAAAAGCAGTGCCAGAGCATGGCCGCTGTCCAATGACCGAAACAAATAGTAGAAAAGAATACATATGTGTGTGTGTGCGTGGATGGTATGAGAGGATAAATATATTTTTAGTCATTATTTTATTTGAAACTGCAACCTGTTCACTAACAAAATTCCGTGCTGCGTCTGATGCAGCACGGAATTTCGAATAGATCGCAGTTTCAAAAGCGATGAAAACATTTTGACAAATTAAACTTAAATGTTGAAGTGAATCTATTGGTTTTTGTGTGTGTTTTTTTTAAATGGGTTATAAACACCTTCCACACTGCAGTTTTTTTTTCTTTTAGCATATGATCTCAGATCAAGTCACTTGCTGTGCAAGTACATCTCCGGTGCAATCTAGGTGCAATCCCATGGTCATTCATCACCGAAGGGAGTCCCAACAACATATATATATATATATATATGGCACTTGTGCTGGTGGCACGTTAGAAAATCATTCGAGCGAGGTTGTTGCCAGTGCCGCTGCACTGGCTCTTGTGCAGGTGGCACGTAAAAAAACACCATTTTGAGCGTGGCCGTTGCCAGTACCTCCTGACTGACCCTCGTGCCAGTGGCACATAAAAGCACCCGCTACACTCTCGGAGTGGTTGTCGTTAGGAAGGGCATCCAGCTGTAGAAACTCTGCCAGATCAGATTGGAGCCTGGTGCAGCCATCTGGTTCACCAGTCCTCAGTCAGATCATCCAACCCATGCTAGCATGGAAAGCGGGCGTTAAACAATGATGATGATGATGATATATATATATATATATATATATATATATATATATATATATATATATCATCATTATGATTTACCATCCACTTTCCATGCTGGTATTGGTTGGATAGTTTGACAAGTGGTGGTCAATTTTGGCATGGTTTCTGCAGCTGGATGCCCTTCCTAGTGCCAATCATTTTACAGAGTGTACTGGCAGCTTCTTATGTGACACCAGCACCACTGCTTTTTACGTGTGTGCTTTCTCTGTGGCACCAGCACTGGCATAAATTCTTCTGTGGCAGACAGGTACAGTAAGGTGCCAGATATATCGGCCCTTTAAAGTGAGTGTCTTGAGATCAGCCTTTAATACTTTGTGCAATGTCTTCCTAGGTCTCCCTCTTCTACAAGTTCCATCAATTTTTTATGTGATCAGCACTTATGTATGCAACTGTCTGCATCCATACACATCACATGACCAAACCAGTGCAGTCTTGTGTCTTACACACTGCATCTAATTCTTCTTATGCACAACTTTTCCCTCAAAGCACTAGTACTCTGTTGCACAAGTCCACAGACATTACACATCCAGTGGATCATACTAACATCATTTCTCTCTAGCCTTTGCATATCCTCTGCATTTAAGGCCCCACATTTCACTACCATTCAGTACTGTTGGTTGCATACATGCATCATGCCATCTTCCTTCCATTCAGAGAGAGAAAGAGGACTTTGGTTGCCAACAGGTGTAAAAGCTCTTTGAATTTTTTCCATCCTATTCTTATTCTAGTGATTACACTTTCTGTGAATCCTCCCCCACAGCTAACTAGGTCCCCTAGGTAGCAGAGATAGTTCACTAACTCTAACATGTCCCATCAGGGTATGTGAGAAAATTGATTTCCCAAGTGTCTGTAGTTTTGTTGGCTCCTGTGAATCTTCTGCATACAAAAACTACCTTTTCTGATAACCTCTACTCGACTACACAAAATAAGATACATGCAGTTGCCATATTTCATTCCATAACTACCACCTCTGAAGAGTGCATGGTTTCATAATCAGGCTGTTACACAACATTCTGTGCAACCATTAGTGTGAAACTGATTGATAAGATTGGCTGTAATAGATAGATAATACTGTACACTTCAATTAATATATATAACTATGTATGCATATATACATATATATATATATATATATAGGTATGGTGAAGCAACCAGGAAAAATAGACCTATATTGTATATGTATATTTTTATTAATATTTATAATTTTATTAATGTTATGTACACACACACACACATACATATATATATATACTCATACATATACATATATATATATATATATACACACACTAGGGGTGCTGAAAAGTTCCTGGCTTTAAGGCTATCGTGAAAGGCCTGGTTGGAGGCCAATCTTCCAAGTTATTTTACAGGGCTTAGAAAAACTGAAGGACTGCTGCAGTAAGTGCATGAATCTGAGAAGGGACTATGTTGAATAAAATCATAATTCACTGATTTTCCTGTATATTCTTTTACCGAAAGCGAGGGACTTTTCAACACCCCTGAATATATATATATATATATATATATATATATATATATATATATATATATATATATATATATATTTATATATATATATAAGTTGCATCTCTTATCATCTCTAGGAGGATATCTAAGTACCACCAACGAAATATAATATATTCATTATATCATATAGAGAAACAAACTGAACAGGATATGGTTCAATGCTCTATAATATGGTTGACGTCATGTATATTTAGTTTACAATGTCGTTCTGTGTCCTTGTTAACTAAACAACAACTATGATATTAACGGCAAAAACAAGACAAAAACATAACGAAGTTTCTCTTAAGTGAGAAACCGGATACTAAGCTGCGGTGAAGTATAGGAATATATATGTGTGCGCGCACGTGTGTTTATATGTCTGTATGTATATGTGTGGGGGCTTAAATCTATATATAATTATGTACATATATATGTATGTGTTCGTGCGTGTGAATATAATATAATAATATAATCTATATATATATATATATATAATACGAACACAGTTACATATATATATGAAACATACATGTATATGCATGTGTGTCTGTATATGTATGTATGTGTTAAAAACATCAACATCCGGAAGGGAGACAATGTGTGTGTGTGTGTGTGTATGTATGTGTGCACGTATTTACGCGTTAATTGTAACTGTACGCAATAACACGGACAACAGATATATATATATATATATATATATATATATATATATATATATATATATATAAATATATATATATATATATATATATTTATATATATATATATATTTATATATATATATATATATTTTTTTTTCCTATAATATATATATATCTTTCTATAATTCTAGCTTGATACTAAACGACGGGGGCATATGCAAAAGTCCACATACATATATAGTTATGTACACGCACACATACACACGAACGCGCTCACACACAATCCAGACCGATTTTACTAGAATATCGTTCCGTTTATCTTTTCAAACACATACATATATATATATATATATATATATATATATATATGTAGTTGTATATTATATTATATATAATATATTATAGGTATTATATACATATATATAGTATATATTTTTATTACATATATATATATATATATATATATACATATATATACATATATACATATATATATATATATATATATATATATATATATATATATATATATATATATATATATATATACACATATACATATACATATCCATATATATACACACACATACATTTAAGATTTTTATACATTTCCAATTTTATAAATATATTTTTAGTAAACCCATTTTCATCTCCGCGTTTTTCTGAAATAAAACTCTATTTTCTTGGTAAAAAAAAAAAATTAAAATTTTCTTTTCACTTTTATTTTACCAATTCGCTTTTTTAAAGAAACATCTTGTCCTCCTCTTTTCCTTACCCATCTTTCTATTTATTCAGCCTTTCTAATTTTTCCTCTCTATATCTCTCGTTTGTTTTACTATTTCTCTCTCTCTTTTTCTTATTCCTCTCAATCTTATTTTCATATTCTTTCTTCCTCTCTCTTCTTTTTCTCTTTGCATTCTCTTTCTCACTGTTTTAATTTTCTTTCCGTTTTTCGTCTCCCTCTTTCTCTCTCTCTCCCATCTCTCTGTTGTTTCTTGTTCTCTTCCTCTGTCTCCCTCTCTCTCCTCCCCTTCTTTAAGTCTCTTTAATTTTCAGCTTTGTTTCCCTTCTATCAATCAGAGACGAAGCTAAACTGTATAGCCTCTCTCTAATATATAATATATATATATATATACAGACATATGTGTATATATACACTCACACACATGAAATAGAAATGTGTGAGTGTATATATAAAACATACATACGTATACACACGGATAACTGTATGTAGAATACTGTTTTTTTTTTGCATTTACTCTGATTTCGTTGTTTATATATACATACATACATACATACATACACTGCATTATATACCTCAGTTGATCTATATATATATATATATATATATATATACTTCAGATGTAAATATACAGCACACATTACACAAATACCTGGCTACATTCACACACACACACACACACACATATATATATATATATATATATATATATATATATATATATATATATATATATATATATATGCACACATATACATAATATTTATCCTTATATATAATATATTCAACACGATTGAATATGCATGTATATGTACATATGTATATATTTGAATTCCTAAGTGTTTGAGCTTGCTACACAAAATACCATTATATATACATACATATAAACACAGATTTATTCATGTCAACGTATAAATGTGACTATATAGCTAATTGTATACACAGGACACTATATACATGTATGTCAACATAAGAACGATCGCCTATATATTTAACATTCAACAATATATATAACAAATATATATACACATACACTATATATAATATATATGTATATATGTCGCTGTCCGTGACAGAGTATATATATATATATGTAATATATAGAGCCATCTGAATGCTAATGTATACATTCAACTACTATTAGCCATCAGATATACATACATCCACACATATATACCTAAATATATATACACACCTGTTAATTACAAAAAGCTTAGTCATTTTGGTGCCCGATGTGTGGATAAAAGGCAGAAATAGACACAGAAAAAAAGTTTGGTGACATTAAAGGTAAGTCCTTTTGTGATTTCTAATCCTATATTATCCCTGGATTACTGTTTTTTTCGGGTTCAACTACTTCCCTTCTGTCTTGTTATTAACCCCTTCTTTACCTTATGATGATAACAGTGACGATCCTTCTTATCCCACCCCCACCGGGAGACACTAAGGTGACTATTTAGCTTACTGTTTCCCAGGGGTCAAACCCCGTCCCTTTATTTGACAATATATTTGTTAACCCTCCTGAAATTAATGTCTATATTTTATATGTATAGTAAGATCTGCCCTTATATAATCTTATATCGTGTTACCCCTACAATGCAACACGTGATAGTTAACCTAATATTATGACTGGCGTACTGTTTTTAAGGGTCAACAATTTCCCACCTCGTCTGATATGATTAATCTCTTCTCTGATTGATCATATCTTTGTTAGCCCTCCGGAACTGAGGATCTGTAAGTATTTCCGTTTGTTGTGTTTTGTTAGATTTTTGAAATATATATATATATATATATTTAAGAACTATCATATAATCACATATCATGTTATTCCTTACGGTGTCAATGTCCATCTTGTTTGGCTGACGTTAACCCTGCATTTATGTGTTCCTTAATTAGCCCTACGATTTGTAATTACCCGCCTCCGATCTCTGCAATACACTGTACAGTATGAAACATACACCAGATTTTGTCATATTTTGGTGATGAGACAAGCTTTCAAGTAGTTGTCCTTCGAAGTTGCCTACCTCATGGGGAAAGTAAAAAGGTGACGGAAGTAGTGGTTAGCGAAAATGTGATATTTTTTTTCCAAAATAGTAAGATCGGTTGTATAAATCACAGGAATATAAATAAATAAATAAATAATAGGGGATGGAAAAAATCTCTTTTTCTTTCCCATGACGTGTGGGACTTCACGGGGGCAGCTATACTGCCCCTACTTTTTATGTTCCTTATTTAACATGAGGTAACTCCGCCGTTCTTTAACTACATTAACCTATATGTCTGTGGACTTTTGTTCGATAACCCTAAAGTTCTTTTCATTATTTAACCCCGATATTGTGTTAACCCACAACACAAAGCATTGTCCCGATTGTTAAAATGTTCTACTACCATCCTTTCTTTTTTTTTTTTTGGTTAACCTCTTTTCCATTCCATTTTATAACAGTACATTGTGTTACCTCCACCACCACCACCACACATTGTGCCCATTTTAACATATACTACGATCCCTTTTCTTTTTGTAAATCCTTATGCTTTTTTTATGATCCTATATTACCCCCTCCACATCCAACACGAAACATTGTGCCCATTGTAAACATGTCACTATCCCTTTTCTTTTTTTCATGCTGGCATGGGTGGGACAGTTCAGCAGGAACCCATGGGCCGAAGGGCTGTGCTAAGCTCCACCATCTGCTTCGATATGGTTTCTTTTTTCTTTATTGACAGACAAAGGAATTAAGTCGATTACATCAACCTCAGTGCATAGCTGGTACTTAATTTATTGACCCCCGAAAGGATGAAAGGCAAAGTCGACCTCGGCGGAATTTGAACTCAGAACGTAACGGCAGACGAAATACCGCTAAGCATTTCGCCCGGCATGCTAACGTTTCTTATTTCTTTATTGCCCATAAGGGGCTAAACATAAAGGGGACAAACAAGAACAGACAAAGGAATTAAGTCGATTACATCAACCCCAGTGCATAACTGGTACTTAATTTATCAACCTCGGTGGAATTTGAACTCAGAATGTAACGGCAGACGAAATATCGCTAAGCATTTTGCCCGACGGGGTAACGTTTCTGTTAGTTCGCCACCTAATATTTTGTCCTTTTTTTTTTTGCTTCAGTCATCAGACTGCTTTGATATGGTTTCTGTGGATGGATGCTCTTATTAATGCCAACCACTTTATAGAATGAACTGGGTCCTTGGCGGTGGCGGGGGGGCACCAGCACTGCTGAGGTCACCAAATAAACGCAAGACACAATCCTCCAATTGAGTGGGGTATGGTAATGAGGAGTATGACTGAGGGGCAGGAACAGGGGTTTTGCTGAAAGGGTGAATACATAGCTTCCTCATTTGAAAGGAGAGGGAGAGAGAGAGAGAGATGTGGAGTTAAGGTACAAGGTGAAAATGCGAGACAGAGGTTGGAATAGCAGAAAAGAAAAGGTGGGTGGACAGGTAAGTTCACAATGGAGGTGCGAAGCTTAGTGGTTAGGATGTTAGATTCGTGATCATAAGATTGTGGTTTCGATTCCTGGAGCGGATGACGCATTGTGTCCTTGAGCAAAAACACTTCATTTCACGTTGCTCCAGTCCACTCGGCTGGCAAAAAAGGAGTAACCCTGCGATGATGATGATATATATGATAATTACCACGTGAACTATGATGAAAAAATATTAAAAAGATCTGATATATATAGACATGTGATTTATTTTAAGAGTTATGCAAGGGTAAAAAGTTAGATTCATGATCGTAAGATTGTGGTTTCAATCTTTGGACTGGGTGATCCATTGTGATCTTGAGCAAAACACTTCACTTCATTATTTACATTTGATGGATATTTGTCCTCGTCTTGTTTGTTATTTACAAAACGTTTCGGCTGATATACCCTCCAGCCTTCATCAGGTGTCTTGGAGAAATTTTGAACCTGGGTTCTCATTCCTAAGGTATTTTTCAATGTTATTATTATTATTATTATTCAGGTCACGGCCTGGAATCAAACCACTACGCCATATGCCATGTTGCTCCAGTCCTCTTAGCTGTAGAAATGAGTTTAGCCTGGAGAGGGATGGGCTCCACCAGGCTTCCGCACCCTACACATGCTACATGGCTGCAGTGCCCCAACAACCCCTAAGGGGTTAAGGGACGTAAACACACCAGCATCGGTTGTCAAGCAATGGTGGGGGGGGGGACAAACACAGACACACAAACACACATACATACATATATATACACATATATATGACGGGCTTCTTTCAGTTTCCGTCTACCAAATCCACTCACAAGGCTTTGGTCAACCCGAGGCTATAGTAGAAGACACTTGCCAAGGTACCACGCAGTGGGACTGAACCCGGAACCATGTGGTTGGTAAGCAAGCTACTTACCACACAACAACTCCAGACTACATTAAATATGATGTTTAGAAGTCTTGACTAATTAATAACTAATTAAACCTTGTCTGTTTTATGGCAGCCATAAAATGGTATCCACAGATGCCTGGCTGATGGTATCCAACTATTTTATTATATATTCTTCACTACACGTGTACACCAACACTGTTGGAGATGATAATTAGGTACACTACCAGAAAAAGTTTGAGAATCCTTGTTTTCTTGTCTTACAGGGCAGGGCTGTTTCATAATCTGGTTTAGTAGTGAATAGACCTGGGTAGTTGTGCTCTAAGGTCTGCCTTCTGAGTGGATATGGTAGACGGAAACTGAAAGAAGCCTGTCGTATATATAACGCCGGTGTTAAAACGGGGGTAGCTGATGAAGAAGAATGTTCTCTATGTGGCTTGTGTGTTTTCTCGTCTACGTTTTGTTTGCAATGTCCTGTACCCAGATATGCACCTATACATACAGGTGGATGTCGGTATGCACATACCTGTACGTATATATGCATATACTCATTTACTGTTTGTTTTTATATATATATATATGTATGTATGTGTTTGTGTGTATATGTTTATGTGTCTGTGTTTGTCCCCACAACATCGCTTGAAAACCGATGGTGGTGTGTTTACGTCCCCGTAAGTTAGCGGTTCGGCAAAAGGGACCTATAGAATAAGTATTAGGCTTACAAAAGAATAAGTCCTGGGGTCGATTTGCTCGACTAAAGGCGGTGCTCCAGCATAGCCGCAGTCGAATGACTGAAACAAGTAAAAGAGTACAGTACTGTATCTACTTTGGATTTTCACCAATTGCAGCGGCGTTTGGGAATGTAACAGTCGCGATAGTCAAGGGATTACTGTATATCATGATAAAACAGATAATAGGGAGCTTATATCTTCCACTCCTGGTAGATTGACTAAAAAAAAAAAAGAAAGAATGAAAGAAGTTAGGATAACAGTTCTGTTGATGTCTCACAAAGAAGATGGTATTGATGATTTTTTTTTTCCTCCTTGTCCTGGCACGAATCCAAACTGCATCACATCCAAGCTAATTGTTTTCCTAATTAACTGAGCTATTAACACTTCCTGCCACTTTCATAGCTTGGTCAATCAATTTGAGGCCTCACTTTGTTGGTGCTTTCTCGTAGTAGAGTATCTTTGCCCTTGTAAGCAGTCAGTGAGGTTTCTGCTATGCCAGTTAGTGCATGTGACACCTCAATCTGTGTGTGTGTATATATACGTATATATATATGCATATATATATATATGTGTATGTGTGTGTGACTATATATATATATGTATGTGTGTGTGTGTGTGACTATATATACATATATGTATGTATATATGTGTGTGTGCATGTATATATGTGTATATATATATATATATATATATATATATATCATCATCATCATCATCATCGTTTAACGTCCGCTTTCCATGCTAGCATGGGTTGGACGATTTGACTGAGGACTGGTGAAACTGGATAGCAACACCAGGCTCCAATCTGATTTGGCAGAGCTTCTACAGCTGGATGCACTTCCTAACACCAACCACTCAGAGAGTGTAGTGGGTGCTTTTACGTGTCACCCGCACGAAGGCCAGTCAGGCGGTACTGGCAACGGCCACACTCAAAATGGTGTATTTTATGTGCCACCCGCACAAGAGCCAGTCCAGGGGCTCTGGTAACGATTTCGCTCAAAAATCCTTACACATGTCACGGGCACAAGTGCCAGAAAGGCGACGCTGGGCACAGGTGCTATCCTGATTTCGCTTTCGCTTGCCCCAGTAAGTCTTCGCAAGCTGAGTTTCGTGTCTTCTCTTTCTGTTTATTTCCTCATATTCTTTTCTGTAGAAGAGCGTAGGCTCGAAACTTTAAGGTCTTTTACATCTTTCCTAAGCATCAGACTAATACACCCGCTTGTCGTTCATACACCTGTCTTCGTCTTTTGTTTTTCTATTAATTTCAACTCTACATATATACATACACAGTTGTCATGTGACTAAGAGTTGTTTTGACTCTTATGCCCCGGGGTTGATTTGTTTGGTTAAAGCCCTACAAGACGGTGCTCCAGCATGGCCGCAGAGTAAAAAATATAATTGCATCATTGAAGTCTCAGAGCTACAGGATAATGCAGGATTAATTCTAAAATAAGGTGAATAAATAAGCATCACATTTGACAGGATAATCCGGATGCTTAATGCCTGTCTTCTGTGCTGGCATGGGTGGAAGGGAGCCAGCAGGTTCCGACGAGTTGGACGACCGTGTCGCGAGATCCATGTTTGTTTTGGCAGGGTTTTCCATGTGAAGATGTCCTTCCTAATGTCAACCACCTCACCGCTGTTCTGAGTGCACTTCGCAAGGAAACAACACTTGGAAGATTGCCAAGTAACCTTGCAAAGAAAAACAAACAACAACAAAGCAAAAAGAAAAGAAAAAAAAATTGTTGACTGCTTAGGAGTGGCTTCATTCCAGGAATTGAGGAACAAAAGAAGGATACATTCATTCGATAATGTAGTCCTAGATACACTGTGTCTGAATAAAAGGCAGGATGGTCACAGCTGGAATTCATTTCTTCATATGTCTGCTGGATCATGTTTGACCTGGGGTTAAATAGCAACATCAACAAGGAAGGACACATTGGATGGTGTAGTCCTTGATACACTATGCATGGATAAAAGGCAGGATGGTCACGGCTGGAACATCTCTGATCACAGGACTGACCTGGGGCTAAACAACAACAACAAGGAAGGACACATTGGATGGTGTAGTCCTTGATACGCTATGCATGGATAAAAGGCAGGATGGTCACAGATGGAACATCTCTGATCACAGGTCTGCTGGATCAGGACTGACCTGGGGCTAAACAACAACAACAAGAAAGGACACATTGGATGGTGTAGTCCTTGATACACTATGCATGGATAAAAGGCAGGATGGTCATAGCTGGAACGTCCTTGTTCATAGCGTTGATGGATCAGGATTGGCTTAGGGCTAAACAACAAAGAAGGTCACATTAAATAACGTAGTCCTAGATACACTCTGCCTGAATAAAAGGCAGGATGGTCACCGCTGGGACGTCTGTGATCATGGATCTAAACAGCATCCTCAACAAGGAAGGGCACCATGTCTGAATGAAAGCCAGGGTGGTCACAGCTGAAATGCCTGGGCTGACCCAGGGCTAAACAGCAACATCAACTAGGAAGGACACTTTGG
>NC_142957.1:14503078-14530578 GCF_046866305.1 Octopus bimaculoides | reverse complement strand
CCAGCATGGCGGTGGTCAAATGCCTGAAACAAGTGAAAGAATAAAAGAGCACACTTGTACAAGCATGTGTGTATGTGTACACAGATGTGCGTATACCCACAGAACTATAAACTTACTCTTTATTACAGAAGCTATGTCAGAAAAATCTATAATTATTAATATTTAATTAGCAACAGCCCATTAGCTAAATTAATACAAATCACCCTTGTAATAATGTTGTGGTTGTGATTTCAGGCATTGATTTAGGGTGTGTGGGTTCTAATTCCTGTCTGGGGCAGGGAAAGCAGTAGAATTGGTAGAGCGTTGGACGAACTACCTTTGTGGTGTTTTGTTTCATCCCTTGTACGTTGTGGTTTCAAATCTTACCCAGGGTCACTTGGCCTGTCATCCTTCCAAGGACTGTGAAATATATACACTGAATTGATGGAGCTGTTCAGGATGAGAGATGTCGTAAAGCATGAAGACACACACATACATATATATATAATTTTTGGTTCAAATTAGCCAGCTGACGACAGTACACATTAGAAGAAATGGTCTGGTTTGGTGGGAGAAGCTCATGATAGATAATGTTACACAGTGGGATTGAACCCAGAACCATACATCTGCGAAGCAAGCTGCTTACCACACAGCCTGCAGCCATGCTGGGGCACCGCTGTTGAAGAATCAACTCCAGTCCATTGTCCATGCTGGCGTGGGTTGGATGGTTTGACCAGTGCTGGCAAGCTGAAGAGCCGTACCAGGTTCCAGTCTGATCTGGCTTGGTTTTTCTATTGCTTGATGCCCTTCCTAACGCCAACCACTTTTCATCATGTATTGAGTGCTTTTACGTGGCACCAAACGAGCACTCCACCGTGACACTGGCACAAGTGTTTTTTTTTTTTATCTAGGAGGGAGATAATAAAAATTATGTGCTTAATGAAGCGGAAAGGAGTTATTCTCTAAAAAAAAGAAGAAGCTGTCTGTTACGGTGAAGTAAGGCGAGGGTAGACTGGAACCTGGAATCTCGTGGGTGTGAGACAGGCTTCAAAACCACACAGCTATGATGGCTGCTGGATGGGGTTGAAACTGTATCCTTTTGTACTGTAGAATTTGACTGAATTTTTCTGTTGCTGACTGTTGGTAGAGAGACAGAGGTGGAGCTAGGAAGTGGTTGACTTATGTCTACATTGGTTTGTCTGTCTGTGCATCTGAATGTGTGTGTGTGTGTGTGTGTGTACACAGATTAGTTTGTATGACTGTATGTTTTATTAACTTTGTGTGTGTGTGTGTGCGTATCTGCTTGTGTCTGTGTCTATATTTGTATGTGTGTGTGTGTGTGTGCATGTGTGTTTCCTCTGTTTGTGTGTGTGTGTGTCTGTATATATGAGTGTGTTTGTGTGTCTTTCTGTGTGTGTTGTGTCTCTGTATTAGAGTGTGTGTATACTTGTTTTTGTGTGCCTATGTTTATGTGTGTGTGTGCGTGTGTATGTGTATGTATGCATGTCCATGTTTGTACTCTTATGCATTTTTGTCTCAGTATGTGTACGTATTGGCTTGTATATGTGGTATGGATGTATGCATGTCTGTATATTTGTCAGTGTACATAGCACATGTGTGGGTGGGTGTGTGTGTGTCTTCTTGGGACAGTTCCAGAGAATGTTGCCAAAGTAACAAGTACTTCTTGTAGTGAAGATCTTTTTTCTTAAGCATTGTTTTAATCTTTTTCACACACACAATGTATATATATATATATATACATATATATATATATATATATACATATATATATATAAAAGATTAAAACAATAGGCATAGGCGTGACTGTATTGTGAGTAGCTTGCTTCCCTACCACATGGTCCCGGGTTCAGTCCCACTGTGTGACACCACTATAGTCTCGGGCCAACCAAAGCCTTGTGAGTGGATTTGGCAGACAGAAACAGAAAGAAGCCCATTGTCTGTGTGTGTGTCTGTGTATCTATCTATCTATATATATATATATATAATTAACATAATATGGTAAAAATTCGATATTAATTAATATCAATTTAATACCAGGAAACTAGCACATTAAAAGAATCAGAAGGTTCTTAAAAAAATTTTTTCGAGATCCTAAAAAGATTATAGTACTTGTGTATATAAGATTGACCAGTGACCGGTCTGTCAATATGCTAGAAATTTTTAAGCTTCTTCTAGCATTTTGACAGACCGGTCACTGGTCAATCTTATATATATATATATATATATACATACAATGTATATATCTGTGTGTGTATCTTTGTCTGTGTTTGTCCCCACCATCACTGCTCGACAACCGGTGTTGGTGTGTTTGTGTCCCTTTAACTTATTTTACTTATGTCTAATGAGTCCTCACTACTCCCAAGAATTTCATTTGTACCCTACTTGGGGTAGTTTACCCCGGTTCATTGACCCCTTGGTCTCGAGGTATTTATTCCCTTCCTGGGTATAAACTGAGGCAATCTAAAGCATGAGTTCATCTGTCATGAAATACTGTGGTAAGAAATAAATCTCACCAGTCCATCATAAATTGTCTTGTAAATGACATGGTGACCTCACTACGTAGTCTTGGTGCCACAAAAAAAAAGCATCCAGTGCATTCTGCAGAGGGGATGGCATTAGGAAGGGAATCCAGTTGTTGAAACCATGCCAAAGCAGACATTGGAGTTGAGTGCAGCCTTTTGGGAGTTTGGGTTTTTGTTGAACAATTCTTCCTATACCAGCATGGAAAAAAGTGGACGTTAACCCTTTCGTTACTGTATTTCTGAGATGCTCTGTGTTTCTTTCAATTAATTTTAAATATAACAAAGAATTTAGTAAAATAACTTAGTTATCATTAAGCTAGTGTTAGGAACATTAATTGTGACTAAGATTTGATGGAAGATTTTAATTCAAAACTTTGAAAACAAGGTATTAGTACTACAGAACCAGAGGTGGTTTCAACCAGGTTGGTATCAAAAGGGTTAAAAATATCATGGTGACTTTAACCCTTTTGTTACCATATTTCTGTTGAGATGCTCTGTGTTTCTTTCAATTAATTTTAAATACAACAAAGAATTTAGTAAAATAACTTAGTTATCATTAAGCTAGTGTTAGGAACATAAATTGTGACTAAGGTTTGATGGAAGATTTTAATTCAAAATTTATGAAAACAAGATATTTGTACTCAGAGCCAGTTTCAGCTAGGTTGGTAACAAAAGGGTTAAATGATGATGACCAAAGCTTTGTATGAACTGTGGTAATGTAGAATATTGTTCTGTCTGAGACGGTGTGATATGTCTAGTAAATTTAAATAAATATGCTGTGTGTGTATGTGAGTATAAGTATGTTGTGTTTTTATGTATTGGTGTATACATACAGTTTACATCTGTTTGTGTGTATGTGTTTTGTGTCTTTTCATTGTTTGTGTGCGGATGTCTGCATTGTTGTTGGACTGGTTCCAAAGGTCGTCGTGTTGATGCCAACATAAAGAGGTGTAGATGTACTGAAAGAGAGTATAAACAATTTCAATGTAATGCGGAATATGCATAGTTTCAAACGTGTGTGTGTGTGAGTGATCATCATCATCATCATAATTTAACGTCTGCCTTCCGTGCTGGCATGGGTTGGACGGTTTGACATGGAGCTGACCAGGCAGAACACTACTCCAGGCTACTGTACCTGTTTTGGCAGGGTTTTTATGGCTGGATGCCCTTACTAACATCAACCACTTTACAGAGTGTGTTGGGTGCTTTTAGGTGGCACACGTGGGTGCTTTTGTGTGGCACTGCATGAGTGCTTTTATGTGGGTCCACACAGGCGCTTATACATGACACTGCCTTGAGTGCCTTTTGTGTATCAGCGTCAAGGATGCCTTTTATATGGGTGACTTTTATGTGGGTGACTTTTATGTGTCACCCTCACAGGTGCCTTATACATGTCACCATCACCGGTGCTTTACTCTTATGTGTCACTGGGACAGGGAGTTCTTAGGTGTCAGTGGCACGAGTGCCCTGTACGTGTCACATTAGCACGCCGGGCGAAATGCTTTGCGATATTTCGTCTGCCACTACGTTCTGAGTTCAAATTCCGCCGAGGTTGACTTTGCCTTTCATCCTTTCGGAGTCGATTAAATAAGTACCAGTTACGCACTGGGGATCGATATAATCGACTTAATCCCTTTGTCTGTCCTTGTTTGTCCCCTCTATGTTTAGCCCCTTATGGGCAATAAAGAAATAAGTATTTCGTCTGCCTCTACATTCTGAGTTCAAATTCCCCCGAGGTTGACTTTGCCTTTCATCCTTTCGGAGTCGATTAAATAAGTACCAGTTACTCACTGGGGGTTGATATAATCGACTTAATCCGTTTGTCTGTCCTTGTTTGTCCCCTCTCTGTGTAGCCCCCTTGTGGGCAGTAAAGAAATAAGATAATCCGTAGAGATAACCTTATCGAGTGATGTGATGCATAATCTCCATTACACAAGTAGTGTCGGTCACCGTTGTAGGCCCCAGGGGGAAGGAAGCATTGCAAGGTGACTGCAAGTTTTATATCTGAGTTTTTTTGTCTCCTAGAAGAGCTGTCTTTCCCATGTTTTTTCTCAAAAATAACGGAAGCTGTATCTAGACCTGGGAAATAGACAGGACCCTGACATGTCATATCAGACTGGAGTCTGGTGCAGCCCTCCAGCTGGCCAGCCCTGGTCAAACTGTCCAACCCATGCCAGCATGGACAACGGATGTTAAATGCTGCTGCTGATGATGATGATGATAATGTTTTTTTTTCTCTCTCTCTCTCTCTCTTTCTCCCAGACACAATGAGAACCCTGCAGGATTACTGGTAGAGTCCAATATAATGCCTTCAGTCAAGTATCAGGTAACTATTTCTCTCTCTCTTCTTTTCTCATCTCTCCATCTTTCTGTCTGTCTGTTCTCCCTCCCTTCTCCGTCTCTCTCTCTCTCTCTCTCTCTCTCTCTCATGCAACTCTCCTCTGCAATTTATAATAAAAACTTTAGCTGTGTGACCTCTGACCCAATGATATGGATGTGACTTCTGACCCAATGGTATTCATGTGACCTCTGACCCAATGGTATTCATGTGACCTCTGACCCAATGATATGGATGTGACTTCTGACCCAATGGTATTCATGTGACCTCTGACCCATTAATGTTGGTGTGACCTCTGCTGTAGCCAATCCCAATGTTGTTGATGTAACTTCTGTGACCTCTGACCTCTTCATATTGACATGACCTCTGCAACCTCTCAAATTCCAGGATCCTGGAGCTAACAGTTTAGTATGCACCGTCTGTACCATCTGGTATTCCCGAGACAGGATGGAGTGTCTAACCTGCGGTCATCCCTTCTGCAAGGAATGCTGGGATAGATATTTTCAAGTACAAATCTACCAAGGGGTCACCACACGTATGTACTCTTTTCATTTTCTTCCTTGCTTTGTCTCTTCTTCTCTCTCCTCCATTTTTTTTCTCTGTGATGATGATGATGATGATAGCTTACCATTTTGCTTTTTTTTTTCTCTTTCCCCCCACCGTGTTCTGTGTCTCTGCAGGAATTCAGTGTATGGCAGCAGAATGTAATGTGCTCGTACCGGAAAACATAATCTGTGAAGTTCTCAGTCAGCCGGACATCCGAGACCGATACATGAGACTTACATTTATGGACCACGTCAAGGTGAGACAATAATAATGCTTTCTAATCGATGTATCAATACCAGCAGATGACAACATTTCTCTCTAAAAGAAATGGAAAAACTTTCAAAATACAAAGACCTAGAAATAGAGATAACTCGAATGTGGAATCTAAAAACAGAAACAATTCCTATCATAGTAGACACCTTAGGTATAATAAAAAAATATTCACACAAATACATAACAAAAACACCAGGACTTACAAATATATATAACATACAGAAAATTGCACTACTGGGTACTGCACACATTCTACGCAAAACACTTTCAATACAGTAAACATAAGAGCACCACAGCAAACCACAGCACATACCCAAGGCGCACAGAACTGCGCTCGGTAGTGAAGTGAAAGCACGTTATGAAAATAAAACTACTGAACAATAATAATAATAATAGTAATAATAATAATAATAATAATAATAATAATAGTGGTAATAAAAATGATAGTGATGGTAATGATAATTGTGACGATGATGATAATAATAATAATAATAATAATAATAATAATAACGATGATGATTTTTATTGGCCACAAGGGCCCAAGACATGGAAGACAATATCAAAGGATGAGTGGTTGGTGATAGGAAGGGCATCCAGCTGTAGAAACCTTGTCAAGTCAGATTGGAGCCTGGTGCAGCCATCCTGGCTTGCCAGTCCTCAGTCAAACCATCCGACCCATGCCAGCATGGAAAGCGAATGTTAAACGATGATGATATAATAGAAATTAGAGAAGTAAATAATAAATAATAATAATAATAATAATTACGGAGATGTACTTGCATAGCAAATGACCTGATCTGAGATCGTGTGCTGGAACGAAAACAATTGCAGCGTGGAAGGTGTTTATAAGCCATTTAAAATAACACACAAAACCCGTTAGATTCACTTCAACATTTAAATTTAATTTGTCAAAATATTTTCGTCGCTTTGAGACCGCGACCTGTTCACTGACAAAATTCTGTGATGCATCTCATAATAATAATGACAATAAGAATAAGTGATGATAATAATAATATTAATAATAATAATCCCTTCTATTATAGGCACAAGGCCTGAAATTTCATGGGGAGGGGGCTAATTGATTACATTGACCCCAGTACTCAACTGGTACTTATTTTATTGACTCAGAAAGGATGAAAAAAAGGCAAAGCTGACCTCGGCGGCATGTAAAGATGGACGAAATGCTATTAAAAATTTGCCTGGAGTGCTGACGATTCTGACAGCCTCCCCCTCCTCCAGTGCATTTTGCACTCAATATATGTTGCAAGCAAGGAGAGAGAACTCCCTACTATTCCAGCTCTGAGACCCACTCCAGCCTCCGATCAGTTTGGTCATCCTCACTGATGGACACTCATCTGCTAGACATAGCAGCAGTTTAACCCCAGTTTGCAATATATATAGCAAAAACAGTGTCACACAGTCACTGGTTTTTGCAACTAGCAAATTAGCTCGTTAAGAAAACCCCTTAAGCAGTATTTTCAAGTACAAATACCATGCAGTGGGACTGAACTTGGAACCATGCTATTGTATACATACATACATACATACTCATGTACACATGACAGGCTTCTTTCAGTTTCCATCTAGCAAATCAACTCACAGGTTAAAGTCAGCCCAAGGCTATATAGTAGAAGACAATGCCACACACTGGGATTGAACTCAGTATTTACGTAGTCTGTCTCCAGCTTGCAATATACAGAAAATAAATTTCTTGAAAGTAAATTATATATGTTATTGTTTTCCTTTTTGTCTTTACAGACCCATCCTCAGTTGCGATTCTGCCCTGGTCCCAACTGTCCAGTAATAGTCAGAGCCCCACAGCCCCAAGCCAAAAAAGTGGACTGTTCCAAATGCAAAACTTCTTTTTGGTAAGAACCATTTTCTTGTTTATTCCTCCTCCTCGTCTTCTACAAGTCTTTCTTCATTCCTCGCTTTTCTTTCTTCCGTCCAGCTTTTGTTTTTCTTTTAATTCAAAATGGGGGAGAGTTTAACAAAACTGCTGTTAGACATATTGTAATTTTATTTCTTTACTGCCCACAAGGGGCTACGCACAGAGGGGACAAACAAAGACAGACAAAGGGATTAAGGATGCCAGTCCATCGTAGCTTTACTCCAGAAACAGTAAGAAAGAGCGAGAGAAAGTTGGGGCGAAAGAGTACAACAGGGTTCGCCACCATCCCCTGCTGGAGCCTCGTGGAGCTTTAGGTGTTTTCGCTCAATAAACGCACACAACACCCGGTCTGGGAATCGAAACTGTGATCCTCCGACCGCGAGTCTGCTGCACTAACCACTGAGACATTGCGCCTCCACAATAAGCTTTACATTTGATAAATTAATCTGAATGGTAAAAAGTTAATCTGTTCATCATCATCATCATTTAAAGTCTGGTTTTCCTATGCTGGCATGGGTTGGACGGTTTGGTGGGAGCTGGCCGACTGAAGGGCCATCCAGGCTCTGTGTCTGTTGTGGCATGGTTTCTACAGCTGGATGCCCTTCCTAACACCAACCACTTTACAGAGTGTACTGGGTACACTCTAGTTGGCCCTAGAGTAGAAGACACTTGCCCAAGGTGCCATGCAGTGGAACTGAACCTGGAACCATGTAGCTCAGAAGTAAGCTTCTTACCACACAGCCAGCCTACACCACTTCACACACACACACACACACACACACACACACACACACTCATATACGATGGGCTTCTTTCAGTTTCCGTCTACCAAATCCACTCATAAGGCTTTGGTGGGCCTGAGGCTATAGTAGAAGACAGTTGCTCAAGATGCCACGCAGTGGGACTGAACCTGGAACCATGTGGTTTGGAAGCAAGCTTCTTGCCACAGAAATTTTTTTTTTTTTTTTTTTTTTTGCCTTCGTTAGTTCCTATTCCTTTTCCTCTCCATTTCTTTGTCTGTCTGTCTGTCTGTCTCTGCCATCTTACCCATTTTCTCTCTTTCTCCTTCCAGTTTCAGATGCGGAATAGAATACCACGCTCCCACTGATTGTAATACCATTAAGAAATGGTTAACAAAGTGTGCCGATGATTCCGAGACTGCAAACTACATATCGGCTCACACTAAAGATGTAAGTCACTCACTTCTTCTCTTTCTCTCTCTCTCTCTCTATCTCTAGTAGAACAAATCAACTCAGAAGGCTTTGGTCGGCCCGAGGCTATAGTAGAAGACACTTGCCCAAGGTGCCACGCAGTGGGACTGAACCCAGAACCATGTGGTTGGTAAGCAAGTTACTTACCACACAGCCACTCCTATGCTTGTATATTTATTTAAAGAATCTTTTAAAATTTTATTTTTTTCTTTCACAGTGTCCAAGATGTCACGTTTGCATAGAAAAGAATGGAGGATGTAATCACATGGTATGTATTGAGGTTTATACATCAATATGTGTGTGTGTGTGTGTGTGTGTGTGTGTGTGTGTGTGCAGAGGGGAACAGAGGGGAACGAGGTCGGAGTAATGCATTGTGGAATGCTGGGAGGAAGATGAAGCAGATAAGATGTTTCGGTCATCCACTGCATCTCCAGTCACTCTAGCCTCGTTTTGCCACCGGATTGCAGATGATTGCCATGGGGAGAGAGAGTGAGGTCGATGGTGTACGACTCTTCTTCACATTAAACAAAGTGACTGCTCAAAGTCATCCAGAAGGATCATCGGCATTTAATGTCCATTGTCCATGCTGGTATGGGTTGGATGGCTTGACAGAAGCTGGCCAGCCGAAGAGCTGCCCCCGGCTCCGTTGGCATAGTTTCTACTACAGCTGGATGCCCTTCCAAACACCAACCACTTTACAGAGTGTAACTGGGTGCTTTTATGCGACACTGGCACAGGTGCTTCTGATGTGGCACTGGTGCAGGTGCTTCTTATGTGGCACCAGCACTCACAAACCCTCAAGATTTAGAATACTCGGCTGGAGAGGGATGCAGGGGAGGGGACAAGCCTGTGTGCAAGGACAAAAAACAATTTTACTTAGCTTGGCATGTTTTCACAGAACAGCAAAGCTTCAGGAATCTTGGTCCCTTGTCATCCCTTCTGTATGAAGATCCTTTCTCACCACTTCATTCCATTTCTTCCTGGCTCTACTCCTTCTATTTGTTCCCTCTACAATTTAAGTTCGGCACCACTTAATACAACTGTTTTCATTCATATGATTTACATGATCATACCAGCAGTCTTCTCTCTTGCACACACTATATATATATATATATATATATATATATATATAGATGTACTTGCATAGCAAGTGACCTGGTCTGCCATTTAAAATAACACACAAAGACTGTTAGATTCGCTTCAACATTTAGATTTAATTTGTCCAAATATTTGTCGCGTTGAAGTGACTCTAACGGTCTTTGTGTGTTATTTTAAATGGCTTATAAACACCTTCCACACTGCAATTGTTATATATATATATATATATATATATATATATACATATATATATATATATATATATATATATGTATGTATGTATATATATCACTTACACATGATTCTTCTCTTTCTACAGCAATGTTCACGATGCAAACATGATTTTTGCTGGATGTGTTTAGGAGGTAAGTTTATTATTATTGTTGTTGTTGTTGTTGCTGCTGCTGTTGTTGTATTTCGGGATAGTTTCCCCCCCCCCCCACTGCCGAAATAACATTCTTCACTTGTTTATTACTGTTTGTATGTATTCTAAGAACAGTAATGAAAGAGTGAAGAACGAATATAGAGAGTGCCTGTGTTTATTTGGCACAAAAAAAAAAAAAAATGACCATCCATGAAATATAACAATATCTGTTTCTTCATTTTTCATCCTCATCCTCTCCCGTCTTGTCTCTTTCTTCGTCATTTATCACCTTTCATAATTTTCCTCCGTCTATTTTCGTCATCTTTTCTTATTTTTTTGTCACCTCTTATTTGCATCTCTCATCTCATTCTTTCATCCTTTTTCTACTCCGTTTATCGTCTCTTATCTCTTTTACTCTTTTACTTGTTTCGGTCATTTGACTGCGGCCATGCTGAAGCACCGCCTTTTTTAGTCGAGCAAATCGACCCCGTGACTTATTCTTTGTAAGCCTAGTACTTATTCTATCGGTCTCTTTTGCCGAACCGCTAAGTTACGGGGACATAAACACACCAGCATCGGTTGTCAAGCAATGCTAGGGGGACAAACACAGACACACAAACACACACACATATACATATATATATATACATATATACACTCTCTGAGTGGTTGGCGTTAGGAAGGGCATCCAGCTGTAGAAACTCTGCCAAATTTAGATTGGAGCCTGGTGTTGCCATCCGGTTTCACCAGTCCTCAGTCAAATCGTCCAACCCATGCTAGCATGGAAAGCGGACGTTAAACGATGATGATGATGATGATGATATACGACGGGCTTCTTTCAGTTTCCGTCTACCAAATCCACTCCACTCACAAGGCTTTGGTCGGCCCGAGGCTATAGTAGAAGACACTTACCCAAGGTGCCACGCAGTGGGACTGAACCCGGAACCATGTGGTTGGTAAGCAAGCTACTTACCACACAGCCACTCCTGCGCCTATCTCTTCAGTTTTTTATCATTTCTTGTCATCTTTCTTCTCTCATTGCTTTTCATTGTCTTTCATCCTTTTCCTGCTCCTCTTATCATCTCTTATCATCTTTCATTTCTCATCTCTTTTCATCATCTTTCACCCCTTTATTTTTTTTTCATCCATCATCATCTCCTCATCTCCTCATCACCATTCCCTTCCGTCCTTCTCTCTCGCCGTGTTAATCCCAACATCTTCTCCGTTTTACAGATTGGAAAACTCATGGTAGCGAATACTATGAATGCAGTCGTTACAAAGAAAACCCCAACATTGCTAATGAATCTGCCCATGCGCAAGCGAGGGAGGCCCTCAAGAAATACCTCTTCTATTTTGAAAGGGTCAGTCACACGTCCCCTTCTTTTATTTTGGGCTTTTCTTCCATCATTATTTTCCATCTTATTGTATGTCTACGCTGTTTTACTAATCCAGTAGATATACTGTTCTTTAACCCTTTAGCGTTCAGATTAATTTGGCAAAAATAATCCTTATTTATTCACATTTCAAAAAATTTATCTGATATTATTTTGCAGCTTCAAGATAGGAAAGATGTAATTGCTTATTTATAGAATGACATTGCAGGGTATGTGTGAGAGGCTGGTTCTGGCCAGTTTGAGCATAAAATGTGTAGAATATTTGGGCCGGATACAGCCGGTTTAAACACTAAAGGGTTAATCTCTCTCTGCTTCTGTCTCTCTCTCTCTCTCTCTCTCTCTCTCTCTCTGCCTCTCTCAGTATCTTTGTTAGTGTTCTTTAATGTGTCTGTCTCTCTCTTAGCATTTCTCTCTCTCTCTCTCTCTCTCTGCCTGTCTCGCTCTCTCTCCCCCTCTCCCCCCTTGATTTAATTCCTTCATTGGACAGCTACCATTTCTTATTCTCTCTCTGTCTTTCAGTGATTAAATTTTACCATTCAACAAGTACCATTCCTCATCTGCCTTTTTCTCTCTCTCTCTCTCTCTCTCTCTCTCTCTCTCTCTCTCTCTCTCTTGGACTGGTGACAGTGGGATAATCATGCCAAAAGTCTTAAACTTGAAGAACAGACCCTGACCAGCATCAAAAGTAGAATCCAAGACAAGGTGATGAATAACTCTGGAACGTGGATTGATTGGCAATATCTGCTTGATGCTGCAACTCTGTTGAAAAAGGTAATTGAGTGCTGTGCTTTCAGTTTGGCTGCTGCTGCTGTTGTTGTTGTTGTGGTGGTGGTGGTGTTGATGATGATGATGATGATGGTGGTGGTGGTGGTGGTGGTGGTGGTGGTTGTTGTACAAGATATGAAGTGGGGCCACACATTGGCTGACAGTGAAAAGAAAGGCTTAGGTACGTTGGTAGATGTGTGGGAATTGTTTGAAATTTGAACATTAACCCCTTTTGATACCAACCTGGCTGAAACTGCTTCTGGCCCTGAATATTAATGTCTTGTTTTCAAAAGTTCTGTATTAAAATCTTCCACCAAAACCACCCATGTTATCCAAGGGAAAGGCAAAGGGGCCGATACAGTCTGGCACCAGTGACGTCGCAACTCATTTCTACAGCTGAGTGAAACTGGAGCAACGTGAAATAAAGTGCCTTGCTCAAGAACACAACACACAGCTTGGTCTGGGAATACATAAATACATACACATGCATACACATATAAAGGGTACAAGGGTAAAGACCCCTTTCTGTCATGAAGGACTATGGGATTGCAGCTAAAAAGTTCCTCTCAGAGGTATGAGACTGGGCAAGGTTGCTTATAGAACACCAGCGGTCACCCATGCATACCATCCTCTCCTTCTCCACGCCACTGATGTTATCCAAGGGAAAGGCAAAGGGGCCGATACAACTTGGCACCAGTGACGTCGCAACTCATTTCTACAGCTGAGTGAACTGGCGCAACGTGAAATAAAGTGCCTTGCTCAAGAACACAACACACAGCTTGGTCCAGGAATTGAACTCACTACCTCATGATTTGTGAGCCTGACGCTCTAACCACTGAGCCATGTACCCTCACATCAGCATCACCAACACTATATATATATATTCTGAAGGGGTTATATATGACCCCTATTATTTTTCTCTTCTGTGTGTGTGCCATCTTATACTATGGAGATATAAACAAGCATCATATTCTTGTCTGTTGTTTGAGCGAGATCGTTGCCGGTGCCCCTGGACTGGCTCTTGTGCGGGTGGCACATAAAAGACACCATTTTGAGTGTGGCCGTTGCCAGTACCTCTTGACTGGCCTTCGTGCCGGTGGCACGTAAAAAGCACCCACTACACTCTCTGAGTGGTTGGCGTTAGGAAGGGCATCCAGCTGTAGAAACTCTGCCAAATCAGATTGGAGCCTGGTGTTGCCATCCGGTTTTCGCCAGTCCTCAGTCAAATCATCCAACCCATGCTAGCTAGCATGGAAAGCGGACGTTAAACGATGACGACGACGAATAATCATAACAACAATAACATGACAGAAGACGACGACAACAACAACAACAACAATACCGAGTGTAATATTCACTTATGTCTAGTTATGTAGGAATGTTTCCAAGATCTGATATTGTTGTTTCTCTTCTTGTTGTACAGTGCCGATACACTTTACAGTACACCTACCCATACGCCTATTATATGGATAAAGGGGCGAGAAAGGAGCTGGTAAGTAATATACTTACACTTTATAATTATTATTATTATTATTATTTTATGTTTGACTTTTGCTTTGCATTTGTACAAGTTGGATCCAAGTCTCACCCAGAGACCTCAAGAGACAACAAGTTAGAAGTTCATGTAGGTGTTATGCCTAGGGTACCATATATTTGGATTTGTACATAGTGTTGTTCTAGAGAATGTTTAAGAAACCATAAGAAAATTATGTGTTTGTTTTAAAATTTGAGATCACATAGACAGTATTTTACGTAGGATATGGGCAGTTCCCATGAGCACTATCTTTTGAACTTCAGCCATTTCGGGGTTTCCTGGTATCTGAGCTAGGTAGTAATCAGCCCGTTTTGCTGTCATTCCCAGGGCACCTATGACAACAGGTATTGTTTTAGTCTTCAGGTTCCACATTTTGCTAATTTCTATTTCAAGATCTTTATATTTGCTCAGTTTTTGGTAGGTCTTGACAGATACGTTTATATCAATTGGGACAGTCATATCAATGAGGATTATTATTATTATTATTATTATTATTATCATTATTGTTATTATTGGCAGAATTGTTAGAAGGCTGGACGAAATGCTTGGCAGTATTTTGCCTGTTGTTACATTCTGAGTTCAAATTCCGCTGAGGTCGACTTCACCTTTCATCTTTTTGGGATCAATAAACTAAGAACACTGGGGTTGATGTCATTGACTATTCCCCTCCCCCGAAAAGCTGCCCTTGTGGCAAAATTTGTAAATATTAACATTATTATTATTATTATTATTATTATTATTATTATTACGGCGGTGAGCTGGCAGAATTGTTAGCACGCCAGGTAAAATGCCTAGTGGCATTTTGTCCATCTTTACGTTGTGAGTTCAAATCCCACCGAGGTCAACTGCATGGCACCTTTGGACAAGTTGTCTTCTATAGCCTCAGGCCAACCAAAGCCTTGTGAGTGGATTTGGTTGATGGAAACTGAAAAGAAGCCCGATGAGTGTGTGTGTATGTATTTGTGTGTCTGTGTCCACCATCATCGCTTGACAGTCGATGTTGGTGCGTTTACGTCCTCATAACTTGGCAGTTCAGCAGAAGGGACTGACAGAATAAGTACCAGGCTTACCAAACAAAAAAGTCCCGGGGGGGTCAATTCCTTCGACTAAAGGCAGTGCTCCAGCATGGCCGCAGTCAAATGACTGAACCCAAAAAATTGTGAGTATCATACCCTATGTAAACAATAACCACCACCATGATGATGATGATGATGATGTTTACATGGGGTATGATAGATAGATAGATAGATATTTGTAAGCTGTGTGAAATAATCCCAATTTCTCTTCACTCATTCCTCCTCCTCCTCCTCTTCCCCTCTCTAGTTTGAATATCAACAGGCTCAGTTGGAGGCAGAGGTTGAAAATTTGTCCTGGAAGATAGAGAGAGCTGAAATCACAGACAGAGGGGTAAGTAAAGGTTTTCTTTTTCCACCCTTCCTTTTTAAATATTTTTCATGCGATTTTTTTTTTTTTTTTTTCCTTTTACCATTTGGTTCCAGGCTCAGTCCCACTGCGTGACACCTTGGACGAGTGTCTTCTTCTGTAGCCTCAGGCTGCCCAAAGCTTTGTGAGTGGATTTGGTGATTTGGTAGACAGAAACTGGAAGAAGACCACTACATATATATATAATATATATATATATATATATATATTTTGTGTGTGTGTCCCAGCCATCGCTTGACAACCGATGCTGGTGTGCTAATGTCCCCGTAACTTAGCGGTGCGGTTAAAATATAGTCCCTCGCCATCCTGATTGGTTACAATTGTGAGGAAGTGTTTGATAATCAAGGGAGATAAATGTAATAAAATGGAAGTTATCTCCTATGGAACAAATGTTTTACTTAACGCCTGTTATTGTTACCTTTACAGGATTTTCTATACAAATTTTGGCCGACACTGATTTGTTCTGATGTTTCGTGTCCCAATACGCCTAATGTAAACAACAATGCGATCGAGGATGGGAAAATAGTTAAAGGGTGTATGTGTATATTTCAGGAGTTTTTGCTCTTTCTTCCAACCATTAACCAACCACAAACTCATAGAGAGACCTCTTTTACATATTCATTCCTGGAAGCTTGAGAAATTAATAGCCAGCACTGATTTGTTCTGATGTTTCATGTCGGAGATGCCAGATGTAAACAACAGGATTGAAGATGAGAAAAGGTTAATGGGCGTGTATGCCATACTTCAGGAGTTTTTGCTCCTTAATCAGCATTCCTCTAACCCATTAATCATCAACGACCTCATTTTATTAAATATGCACTAAATATAGCAGTGTAACATTATTGGATTGACCATTCCTGGAATGGCTTCTTTCTGCCCATCTCATTTGTCCATTTCCAGCTGTAGTGAATATAAGGGACCCCTCCCCTCAAATTTCAGACCTTGTGCCTTTAGTAGAAAGGATATTAAACACACCCGACTATCAGAAGTGCGTATTCAGGAAAACAACTTTGTAAAGCATTAAAGCATATAATATGGGCCCAACTTTGCATACAAGACCCAGGGTGGTATTTTGAAACATACTTTTGATTTAAAAATTGTGTTTTATAGGCCAACAAATCTGGTGGTTCTTATAATTGTCCGTATTGTCCATCACAATTGCTTTTAATTATTCATTATTTAATTATTTTCCTTTTTCCTTTAATGTTTTCCAGGATTTGGAAAACCAGATGGATGTTGCTGAGAAGAGAAGACTTACATTACTGAAAGACTTTCTTGAGATTTAGGCGCAGACAGACAGACAGACAACCATGCACGTATACACACACATACAGACAGACACAGGCACACACACAAATGCACACACATACGTGTTGCAGACAAGTGGCGGCTTTTACTATTGGAAGACTTAATTGGCATTTAGATCCCTCCACACACACACACACACACACACACACACACAATTTGTACACACATACAAATATATATATACACAGACATACACACTTCCATTCAAACTCTCAAAAACACGTTTATATATATATATATATATATATATATATATCAACGTGTGTGTGTACATATGTGTGCATATATACATAAAAACGTATGTGTGTATATATATATATATATACATACATACATACATACATACATACACACATGCATAGATATCTATACCCGCATGTTCTCATGCACATACATATATACACGTATACAAACATACATATACAGGACACATAAAAGAAGCAAAGAAGAGGCTAACGCCATCAAGGAACTTGCTTAAGATATATAATTACACACACACACAAACACACACACACACACACACACACACACACATGAACAAAGACATACACAAATGCAGAAACAAAGAACTCTGATAAAAACAACAAAGTCAATAATATTAATAATAATAATAATGATAATAATAATAATAATAATAATAATAATAATAATTAAAAGATGTTTTTTAACAGTGACACTTCACAAGATGAAGGTTTTTATTTCTGTTTTAGGAACTGCCAAAGCTTACGATGAATAAAATCAATATTAATAACCAATAAAGTCTGTGTCAATTTTGTGAAAAAAATGCTTTAAAAAAAAATCTTTAATTAAAAAAAATATTCATTACTACTACTACTACTACTACTACTACTACTACTACTACTAGTACTACTACTACTACCACTTCTACTACTAGTACTACTACAGCTACTACTATTACCACTACTACTACTACCACTTCTACTACTACTACTACCACTACTACTACCACTACTACCACTTCTACTACTACTACTACCACTTCTACTACTAGTACTACTACAACTACTACTACTACTACTACTACTACTACCACTTCTACTACTACTACTACTACTACTACTACTACTACTAGTAATGGGAAGAATTATAGGCAGAGGCGTGGCTGTGTGGTAAGTAACTTGCTTCCCAACCACATGGTTCCGGGTTCAGTTCCACTACATGGCACCTTGGGCAAGTGTCTTCTACTATAGCCTCGGGCCGACCAAAGCCTTGTGAGTGGATTTGGTAGACGGAAACTGGAAGAAGCCCGTCGCATATATGTATATATATATATATATGTATGTGTGTGTATATGTTTGTCCCCCTCCCCAACAAGTGATGCTGGTGTGTGTGTTTACATCCCCGTAACTTAGAAGTTCGGCAAAAGAGACCGATAGAATAAGCACTAGGCTTACAAAGAATAAGTCCTGGGGTCGATTTGCTCGACGAAAGGCGGTGCTCCAGCATGGCCGCAGTCAAACGACTGAAACAAGTAAAAGAATAATACATCTTGGGTGTCCACAGACAAACAAATAAACAAACATGACTGGAAACAATACCTCCGCCTTCGCTAAGGCAGACATAATAATAATGTTGGCACTCCGTTGCTTACGACGTCGAGGGTTCCAGTTGATGCAATCAACGGAACAGCCTGCTCGTGAAATTAACGTGCAAGTGGCTGACCACTCCGCAGAGACGTGTACCCTTAACGTAGTTCTCGGGGGGATATTCAGCGTGACACAGAGAGTGACAAGGTTGACCCTTCCAATGACATAAAACAGAACAGGGATTGAGAAGAAAACTATCACTCTATCTGTGTATGTGTTTATTTAAGTGTGTATGTATGTATATATATGTTGTTGGCACTCCGTCGCTTACGGCAACGAGGGTTCCAGTTGATCCGATCAACGGAACAGCCTGCTCGTGAATTTAACGTGCAAGTGGCTGAGCATTCCACAGACACATGTACGTAGTTCTCGGGGGGGGGGGGGATATTCAGCATGACCCAGTGTGACAAGGCTGGCCCTTTGACATACAGGTACAACAGAAACAGGAAGAAAGTTGTGGTGGAAGAATACAGCAGGGTTCGCCACCACCACCCCCTGCCGGAGCCTCATGGAGCTTTAGGTGTTTTCGCTCAATAAACACTCAGAACGCCCGGTCTGGGAATCGAAACCGCGATCCCATGACTGCAAGCCCACTGCCCTAACCACTGAGCCATTGCGCCTCCACAATAATAATAATAATAATAATAATAATAATAATAATAATAATAATAACAATAATCCTTTCTCTTATAGGTACAAGGCCTGAAATTTGTGGGGAGGGGGAAGAATCAATTTCATCGTCTCCTGGTGTTCAACTGGTATTTATTTTGTCAGCCCTGGAAGGTAAAGGTGAATTTGGTGGAATTTGAACTCAGAACATAAAGACTGACGAAATTCCGCCGAGCATTTTGCTTGGCGTGCGAACGATTCTGTCAGCTTGCCATTTTTTGATGTGTGTGTGTGTGTATATATATATATATATATATATATATATATATATATATAATATACACACATATAAATTTTTTAAAAGTATAAATATATATAAATGCATGTGTGATGTATGTATGCATATGTGTGTGTGTATATATATATATATACACATTAATTTTTTAAAAGTATATATATATATATGTATGTATGTGTGTGTGTACATATATATATATATTTATTTATTTATTCATGTAGAATTTACCGTTTTAAGTGTGAGTGTGTGGTACATATCTGGCGTATAATATACCTTTGATGGTGATAGATGAGGGAGAGTGTGGAAACAGCAGGTCCCAGGAGGGGGTTTGGTGTGGAAGTGATGTATATATTTTTTTTTTTTTTTGGCAGTGGGGTGTTTAATATTAACGTGTGTGTGTGTGTCTCTCTCTATCCTTCGTCTGCCGTGTTATCAATTAATGAAAACTTCGTTTCTCTATAGAAATTAATTACAATTTTCTTCTCTTAATTATTGTTGTTGCCGTTGACGTTTAATTAATGACAAACGAAGTTCCAGTGATTATAATTAGTGGAGAAAAATTAAAATTGGAATTTTCAAAAAATAAATTTTATAATGTAATGTGTCGTTGTCATATATATATATATATATATATATATATATATATATAACATACACACATATAAATTTTTTAAAAGTATAGATATATATATATATATGCATGTGTGATGTATGTATGCATATGTGTATATTATATACATTCATTAATTTTTTAAAAAGTATGTATATATATATATATTTATTTATATAGATATATGCAAGAGAAGGAAAATAAAGAATTTTATTAATTTTGGTGGAAAATTTCTTTCTTTAAATTTCTCCGAAAGACACAAACACATCGACAAGGAAGGCTTCCATGTGGTCATATGACTGGCTAGAAACAATAACGAAATCTTCAACAGATCACGCCTTACTGTCTTATGTATGTATGTATATATGAGCCAATGAGGAAGACCTCTATATGATATCTAGAGCTGGCAGAATCTTTACCATGCCTGAAAAAATGCATAGCGGCATTTCTTCCAACTTTGCCCTTCATCCTTTCGGGATTGATAAAATAAATACCAGCTGGTGTTGCTGTAATCAACTCCTCCCCTCCAAATTGATGGCTTTGTGTCGAAAAATTTAAGACCAATATTATTATACTTCTCTCCACTCACATGTTACAGTGATCATCCCCTCCTCACTTCTATTTGTATGTTGAGGAGCCACCTGTTTATCACAATTCATCTCTTTTCAGATATGTTTTGGCTAAAGACTGGCCCAGGCCATGTCTGACTTAATAGCACCACCTGATAGGATCCATTAAGTCATTTTTAAGACAAGTTTTGTGATATCTTGGCCTATTCACGTAGGGCAATGTTGTTTGCTGGGATGTGAGGATGGGAGTACTGAGTTTCCTTATGTCTACACTGCAGGGGCAAACATTTCAAAACCATTCCCTATTTCTGTAGAAGACACTACCTATTAACAAGACAGTTGTCCAAGTTTTAAAAAATTGCCTGAAACCAAGAAATATTCTTACCTAGGTGTCGATAATGTCGATTGTGGGCTTGAAGCAAGATTTTCACTCTGTCCAGTGGAGCAACTATAGTTTTTGCACAGCATCCAGCAATATCTGATAAAGAAGAAGGAACAGACATTATATATACAAAATATCATCATCATCATCATCATCATCGTTTAACGTCTGCTTTCCATGCTAGCATGGGTTGGACAACTTGACTGAGGACTGGTGAAACCGGATGGCAACACCAGGCTCCAATCTAAATTTGGCAGAGTTTCTACAGCTGGATGCCCTTCCTAACGCCAAAATATAACAATAATAATAATTCTTTCTACTATAGGCACAAGGCCTGAAATATTTGGAGAAGAGGCGGGTTGATTACATCGATCCCAATATTTAACTGGTATATATTTTACCGACCCATGAATGGATGAAAGGCGCAGTCAACTTTGGCAGAATTTGAACTCAGAATATAATGATGCTGCTAGGCATTTTGTCCAGCATGCTAATGATTCTGCCAGCTCAGTGCCTTACGTATAATAAAGGTTTCAAATTCTGGCACAAGGCCAGATATTTCAGAGGAGGGGTTAAGCCAATACACATACAAATTTCTATGGTAAATTCAAGAAGAAAAAAAAACAGGTAAAAAACCAAAAAAAGTCAATTGGATGCACACAGTGAATATATTAGAATAACACGCATACACCTCCCCACATACATTTATGTATCCATTCACACACACACACACACACACACACACTTTCAATCAGTGTGTTTTGGTAGTTGTTATTTCTCATCAGCTGGATTGTGAGATCTAATCACAGATAAGGCAGTCATCCCTGCAACCCAACCGACCAACCCCTTCACGGTTCGTTAGAGAGATGAAAGGGAGCACATATTTAAGGATGTTTCGGGTAGGGGCGAGGGCGGTGGAGAGAGGGGAAAGGAATAAATATCTTCTGACTGCTTTTAATTAACAATTTAAATGACTTCTTTATCAAAATTTTAAAAAAGTATTAATAATAATAATAATAATAATAATAATAATAATAATGATAATAATAATAATGATGATTGTTATTATCATCATCATCATGATAATAATTATACTAAAAATAATAATTGTAATAATAATAATGATATTAACATTGGTGGTAATGATGAAGAGGACAACAACAACAAAAATGAGGATGATGATGATGATGGTTATGATGATAATAATAATATTAATAATAATAATAATAATAATCATAAATTATCATAATTCTTTCTAATTATAACAAAATAATATTAGTAATAATGTTTCCTTTATTAACCACTGATGTAGTAATAATAATAATAATAATAATAATAATAATAACAATAATAATAATAATAATAATAATAATAATAACAATAATAACAATAATAATAATGTTAACGCTGATGATAATGATAATGATATTTATGATGATGAGAAGGAGGACTGGTGATAGTTGTGGTGGTCATGGTGATAATTATTACGATATTAATTATATTAATGATGCAACAATAACGATGATAATAATATGAAAATTAGAATGGCCATAGTGAGGAGGAGGAGGGCGAAGGGGTAAGGTGACGATGGTAGTTGTGGTGGCGGCTATGGTGGCAATGCAGATGATGGTGGTGATGGTGGTGGTGGCGGCGGTGGTAGTGGTGGTTCAGAACGATGATGATGATGATGATGATGATGATGATGTCGGGAGTCGTAGTAGTGACAGCAAAATTGTTGTTGAGTAAAATATGGAGAGCGGATGATTTATAAAAGTTGATGATAATTAAATTATTGACGATGCTGATGTTGGTGGTGATGAAGGTGGCAGCAGTGGCAGAGTGAAGATGACGATGATGAGGATGATGATGATGATGATAAAGCTGATGATGATGATGATGATGATGTTAATCCTGGTGATAATGACAATAAGGATGATGATGATGATGATGATGATGATGATGACGATGAAGCTGATGATGGTGATGATGATGATGATGATGATGATGACGGTGATGGCAACGATCGTGATAACACTGTTGATGCTGATGGTGATGATGTTAATGATGGTGGTGGTGATGACAACGACGATGATAGTGATGGTGATGTTGACGATGATGATGGTTGTGATGATGATGTTTGCTACCATTTTATGTAATTAAAAGGACAGAAGAATCTTCCATGGAATGGTTTCTTGTTGTTGTTGCCTTATTTTCATAAAAATTGTTTGTAAATTTTTCTTTTGTCTTTTTTTGGTGGTGGAGGTGGAGGTGGTGGTGGTGGAGGTGGAGGTGGTGGAAGTGGAGGCGGAGGTGGAGGTGGTGGGTGCCATGCTTATATTTTATCTCATTTGTTAAGAAAAAAAATATTAAAAAATATATTCTGTATTTAAATTAAACATGCACTTTATCAGTAGTGGTGGTGGTCACGATGATGATGGTGGTGGTGGTGGTGGTGGTAGTTGTTGTGGTGATTGTGGTAGCGGTTGTGGTGGTGAGGTAATGATGATGGTGATTGTGGTGGTGGTGATAGTTGTAGAGGCGGTGGTAGTTGTGGTCGTGATGGCAGTGAGAGTGCTGTTGGCGGTGGTGGTGGTGGTGGTGGCAACGGTTATCATTACTGTCAAGGTTCCAAGTCAGCCATGATCAACACAAAACTGCAATTAAGAATATTCCAACCGTAACCATTCCATATTTTGCTCCTTTGTGCAGGGAACCTCGAAGAAGGTTATCAAACGCAAGCTCCGCAAACCCTCTCTTGAAATAGCTGGTGGGTGTCTGGTTGGAGAGAGATTTGGCTGCTAATAAAGATTTGAAGATTTTTCGGATCTTTTTTAAAACGGGGGCCACATTTTTCATTAACGAAACACTTTGAAACTTGGAACACTGGTAGAATGTGTCATATAAAACATCTTTTTCTCTTAGTCTTCTTAAAAAAAAAAGAAATCCCTAAGTTATTCCATGTTAAAGTTGTCGTATTTCTGTAATTTCAACCAATCACTGACGTCCATTCAGCCGATATACATTAAGTGCCGACTACATAAACAAACGATTCTGAAACAATTCTATCGGTGATAGGGTTAGGGTTAGGGTTAGGGTTAGGGTTAGGGTAAAACAGCAAATTTAAAAAGAAAAAAGCAAAACGAAGCTATGGAAATTAAATACGCTTTACACCGCTTAATCAGCCAAAGGAGTAAATATAAACAACTGAATACTTGTCAGTGATTGGTTGAAATTATCGAAATAAGACAATTTTTTACATGAAATAAATTCGAATACAAAAATATTTTTCTGTTCTATAACACAAAATAGATAAGTATATGAAGTTTGAAAGTCTTTCCGTACCAAAAACACTACGTAAAACATTAATGAAAAATGTGGCCCCTGTTTTAAAAAAGATCCGATTTTTCTTTGCAGAAAGTTGTCTAATGCCTGGAAAACATGATGGTCAGTTGGTGCAAGGTCTGGTGAATATGGTGGACGACAGAATACTTCCAAGTTCAGTTCCTGTAACTTGAGTAGTGTTCTTTGTGCAACATGTGGTCAAGCATTGTCTTGCAAGAGAATCGACCTGTCTCTATTGATCAAGCTCGGTTGTTTAATTGCAAGTTCGTTCCTCGTTTCATCCAGTTTAATTGCAAGTTTACTCATCATTTCACCCATTTCATCCAGACTATGCATCTGCTGTCATTGACTTAATCAGGTCCCATGAAGCTGTAGTGGATGACACCAGTGCTGGACCAGCAAATATCACAGTGCCAACAACAATATTCAAGTGGACAAGGATCTACTTTAATAAACTGTTTCAACATACGATTTCACATGAAGAAACTTGCAAAACAAACATACATATGTAAGAAATCATAGAGAAAAATCAAGACCTCAACTTAGATTTTCCTGCAAGACCTTTTCTTTTCTGCTCATGTTAATACTCAGAAATTTATGGGGTCACCTGTCAAGCTTATCCTGGTTCGTTTGTTTGAGTTAGAATCTAATTGTCATTTGCAGATTATCATAGATAAAACATGTACAATCAGTTTTTCTCTCTGAGAGAACACTAGGGTCAGTGTTCTTCCTGGTTTCATATGCTGTGTGTCTTTTGTTTCCTAGCGAGCAGCTGTTTTCTAACAGACACATATCTGAGGGCATGCGAGCTTCATTTCTGATTGTATTACTGAACTGCTGACCGCTGTTACAGCCTTGAATACTGACCATACGTGTGAATGAAAATTGTAAGCAATATTTTTCTTTTCCATTTTGATTTTTACACTGCCTCATATAGTTTTATCAGTGGCAGCTAAAATCTGCTCGGAATTATTTACTAGCCTGTATGGTCTGGCAAAGTCAAAACGGTTTTTTGTATTCTTCCTTTCGACTTGGAGAGTTTAAATGTAGTTATGAATATATGTCCTTCTGTTGAAATGAAATTTCAGTAAATTTCTATATCTTTGTGTAGCTGAGGATTGCTCTGCATTTTACATTTGATGTAATGTTCACATTGCTTAAATAAATGGAGTCGCATGAAACGATCGTATTGCATTAACTTTGAATATCCTTGTTGCTTATTTTGATGATATATATATGTATATATATTATCGTTTAGCGTCTGCTTTCCATGCTGGCATGGGTTGGACGATTTGACTGAGGACTGGTGAACCAGATGGCTGCATCAGGCTTCAATCTGATTTGGCAGAATTTCTACAGCTGGATGCCCTAACTAACACCACTCTGAGAGTGTAGTGGGTGCTTTTACGTGTCACCCGCACGAAGGCCGATCAGGCAGTACTGGCAACAGCCATGCTCAAAATGGTGTATATATACATATACATGGCTCTGGATAGGGTGCCAGCCCATTACAAGAATACTCGTTTTTGGCAGCAACATGATTGGCTTGGAGCAACATGAAACAAAGTATTTTGCTCAAGAATGCGTGTGGCCCAGTCTGGGAATTGAAACCACAATCTCATGCTCCTGAATCCAGCGCCCCTAACCATTAAACCCACACAGCCCCAGATACACACATGTACTGTATATCAAATAACATGATGAATGTTTAATTATGTATCACCATATGGAGAACGATTGCTTTTCATATTGCACGAAGGCATGTCTCAACTGGATATGATTAATGACAAAAAAAGGAACGAAATGTGTGCATATGTATATGTATGTTTGCATGCATGTATGTGTGTGTGTGTGTGTGTGTGTGCATGTGCATACAAGAACACTTATATACTTATATACATTCATAAACACACACATACATGGAAACAACACATACTTTCATATATATATATATATATATATATATAAATTTAAGTGCATGAATATATATATATATATATATGTGTGTGTGTGTGTGTGTTCATGTACATAAATATGTATGTGTACCTATGTATATACGTATATATGTGTATGTATATATATATATATATATATATATACACACACACATATATACATACATACATACATGCATACATATATAAATAAATATATAGATATATGTACATATATAAATATGTGTGTGTGTATATATATATATATATATATATGTAAATAGATAGATGCATACATACATACATACATACATACATACACACATATTTATATATGTACATATATATGTGTGTATATATATGTATATGTATGTATGTATATAATATGTATGTATATATGGACACACATACACTTATATATTTGCATGCATTCAACCAAAAGCTCAGATTAGATATGAAGGAAGCGAGGGGGTGGTGTGGAATGAGGGAGAGGCAAGGGGAGTGGGGGGGGGTTGCATGGAGCAGGGTGTGTGTGTGTGTGTGCGTGTGTGTGTAGAATCAGCTGGAATTCGAATTGTGTGACAGATGTGTAAAGATAGAGGTTCATAAACTGGTAATTTAAACACCTTTTGTAAATATCTGGCTTTCATAGATATTCCCAAACACTTTCTATGTTGATGTCACCATCATCATCATCATCATCATCACCTGATGTCTGCCTTCCATGCTGGCATGGGTGGGACAATGTATGTATTTATGTACGTGTGAGTGTATGTATATATATATATATATATATATATATATATATATATATATAAAGTTGTTGTATATTGTCAACTTAATGTGACAATCCCAATAAGGGAATATACTACTGCTGTTTAGCCCTAGGAAGCTGGACCACTTCCTGTCGGCCTTGACACATTTACTGTGTCCTTATGTTTGCGAGGGGGAGACAAACTCCTCCACCCAGCCTAGCCAGCATTCAGGTATATATATATATATATATATATATATATATATATATATATATATATATCTGTCTCTGTGTATGTATGTGTGTATATGCATGTGTGTGTATGTATGTATGTATGTATGTATTTGTATGTGTGTGTATGTATGTATTTGTGTATGTGTGTGTACGTGTGTGTATGTATCTATGTACGTGTGTATGTATGTATACATGTGTGTATGTATCTGTTTTTATATATACCCTGCATATACACCCATAATCATAAGGTTGTGTTGTGTCCTTGAGCAAGACACTTTATTCCACATTGCTCGAGTCCACTCAGCTGGCAATAACGAGTAGAACCTGTAATTCCAAAGCGGCCAGCCTCATTACATTCTGTGTCACGCTGAATCTCCCCGAGAACTACGTTAAGAGTACGTCTGTCTGTGGAGTAGTCAGCCACTTTCACGTTAATTTCATAAGCACGTTGATCCATTGATTGGATCGACTGGA
>NC_142957.1:14485578-14498078 GCF_046866305.1 Octopus bimaculoides | reverse complement strand
TATATATATACTTTCCCGCTCCATGCCACCAGTGTTATCCAAGGGAAAGGCAAAGGGGCCGATACAAGTTGGCACCAGTCATGTCACAACTCATTTCTACAGATGAGTAAACTGGAGTAATGTGAAATAAAGTGTCTTGCTCAAGAACACAACACACAGCCCAGTCTGGGATTTGAACTCACTACCTCATGATTGTGAGCCTGACGCTGTAACCACACTCAGCTATGCACCTACACCACCGTCTAGCATAGCATGGATTTCCCTGTATCAAGTTCACTGACAAGGCATTGATTGGCCCAGGGCTGTAAGTAGAAGACACGTGCCTAAGATAACAAACAGTAAGACCGAATGTGAGTGGTTGCAAAGAGAGATCTTGGAGCACTCAGCCATATCTGTGCTTGATAAGTAATTAATTAAACTGCATAAACGATAAGTCAGATTCAAACACAGGATGTTGGAATATTTACACGAGTATTTAGAGAAGTTAGGGTTAGCAAAGAGTAATTGATAAAGATGGCAGAATATACAGAGAGCAAATGAGATGAGAATATAATTAGCATGCTGAACGATAAAAATGGAAGGATTAAATAATTCCGTAAAAACAGACACAAAAATAAACAACAAAAGAAGAAAACAGGAGCCTAGCGCCAGGAATAAGATTATAGAAGTTTATAAATAAGTGAGTTTAATTTGTGGACCATTGCAGTTGTACAGGAGAGCATTGGTGTAGGAGATGAGTTACTAAGTGGAAAGGATTGGGTGCAAGAAATAAAGGATTTGTGAAAATGATGATGATGATGATATAAATATCTCTGAGTGGTTGGCGTTAGGAAGGGCATCCAGCTGTAGAAACTCTGCCAAATCAGACTGGAGCCTGGTGTTGCCATCCGGTTTCACCAGTCCTCAGTCAAATCGTCCAACCCATGCTAGCATGGAAAGCGGACGTTAAACGATGATGATGATGATGATGATATATATATATATATAGGTGAGAAAGATGGAATTTGAAAGCACGTGGTTGGATGAGTGAACACATGTTACAATGAAGTAGAGAAATTTGAAAAGACAACACGAAACCGGTTATTTCTCCAAAATACAATGTTTATATACCAAAAAAATTTTATAACATTTTTCTGACATAATTTAAATATATACTTTAACCATGTAACACAAGCCTTCTGTAGTTTTTTCACTCTTATTATCTTTTATATATATATATATATATATATATATATATATACATACATATATATAATTAAGTGGAAAATGGAGAAACAAACACAAGAAGAAGCAAGTCAATTGGGCTAGTTAGCCATTGATTTAATTATGTGGAGATTAATGATTCATTTACAATCGTTTCGATGGGCCAATTTGATTGGCAAATCTGTTCGATACCTTCTGACAAAAATGGTTCCCACACAAGTAATCTCCAGGAGTGCCTTCAGATTTAATTATCCCCTAGTTGCTTAGATACTTCAGACTACCCCTTTCATATTGAAGCAATCCTATCATAAATATATATATATATATATATATATATATATATATATATATATACATACACGATGGGCTTCATTCAGTTTCCATCTACAAAATCTACTCATAAGGCATTGGTTGGCCTGAGGCTATAACAGAAGACACTTCCCCAAGATGCCACACAGCGGAACTGAACCTGAAACCATGTGGTTGGGAAGCAAGTTTCTTACCACACAGCCACATCTATGCCTGTCCCCACCCCCATGTGTATGTGCACACATGGAACCACAAAGATACCTCTTCCTTTCTATCTATCTATCCCTATAGATATGTGTATATATAGAGCAGCTGTCTGGCTTCTGTGCCAGTGGCACGTAAATAGCACCATTTGAGCGTGATCGTTACCAGCGTCGACTTCCTGGCACTTGTGCCAGTGGCACGTGAAAAGACATTCGAACGGGATCGTTGCCAGTGCCGCTGGACTATATCCTGTGCAAGTGGCACGTAAAATACAACATTTCGAGCGTGGCCGTTGCCAGTACCGCATGACTGGTCTTCGTGCCGGTGGCGTGTAAAAGCATCCACTACACTCTCTGAGTGGTTGGTGTTAGGAAGGGCATCCAGCTGTAGAAACTCTGCCAAATTAGATTGGAGCCTGGTGCAGCCATCTGGCTCAACAATCGTCAGTCAAATCGTCCAACCCATGCTAGCATGGAAAGCGGTCGTTAAACGATGACGATATATATATATATATATATATATATATATATATAAATATATATGTGTGTATACGTGTGTGTCTGTCCCCGGCCATCGCTTGACAACCGATGCTGGTGTGTTTATGTCCCCCGAAAACATAGCGGTTCAGCAAAAGACAACGATAGTGGAATAACTCCCCGGGGTCGATTTCTTCGACTGTTAACCCTTTAAGGCGGTACTCCAGCATGGCAGCAGTCAAACGACTGAAAAGAATGAAAGAATACATACATACACACACACACATATATATATATATATATATATATATATATATATATATATATATATATTCAGATACACACACTAACACATACGCGTGAACACACACACGCACACGTTTTACATCATCCTTATAGATACGTACGTACGCACGCATGTATGTATAATACATTTATATACGCACAGCTGGTGACACTTAATTTATACTTCCCGAAAGAGCAGCAGAGACTTTTTTTTTACCATCGTTCAGTGAGTGAAGCAGATTGAAGCGTGTGTATATATATATATGTGTGTAAGCTATAAAGAGAGAAGTAAGAGACCCACGTAATTACGGGTGGATGAAACAGATGCGAGGATAATTACAGCATCTCCTGTGAGGAATCGGGTGCCACGGAAACCGAACGACGACTAGGTTTGTTTGTATGAGTGAAACTGGATGTATACACACACACGCACACACATTTTCATTTATCAATCTTCGACTCGTGTGTGTATATAAGGTATAGTCGTGTTGGTTGCAGGCACACACACACACACACACATATATACATATATATATATATATATATATATATATATATATATATATATATATATATATATATACACACACACACACGCCATAAAGCTATATACTTATGATTTACGACTAGTGTATGTGTGTGTGTGTGTGTGTGTAATTTGACGAAGAGATGGAGACGCGCGCGTGAAGGGATGGATAGATAGATACACAAATAGGGAGGGAAATAGGGGAAACAGATACACAAAGAGAGAGGGAGGGTGGTGAAGCGGGAGGGATAAAGACACATGCGCCCGCCCGCCCGCCCGCACACCGTTATAAATGCATATATAAAGGAAGGGGAGAAAGAGGGAGTGAGGGAGAGATACAGTGAGAAAGAGGGAGGGAGTGAAACACACGGTGAAGGAGAGATAGGGTCGCAAAGAGAAAGAGGGAGGGGGAGAAACATAGAATGACAGAGATAGATAGACACAAGGAAAGAAACGGGTAAGATAGATTACACAAAGCGAGGGTGATAGAGAGAAAGACACAAAGCAAATACAGAGAGAGAGGAGGAGGAGGAGGAGGAGAGGCAAACCATCTCCACGACTGTTTCATTCACTCAGTCACACATACTTTGATATTTACAATCTTGGGCATTACTACGACTGCTACGTACATATATATACACACACACACACACACACATATATATATATTACGGCGTGTGATGTACACATATATATACCATAGTTATTGCTATAGATATACATACGCCTACATAGATGTAGTGACAGAAAGCTTGTAGAATATACATTCCATCGTCGTATCTACATACACCGTGTATATATATGCTTATCATAGCTACTATTCCATATACACATCATGAGACATAGTTACATATATATACACACATAATACACACACATATATAAACCATATATATATACATGCGATCATCCACTATCACACATTTATACACGCACACACATATTATATAGTGTGTATATAATATAGATATATACACACCGCATGCGACAGTTGCCAGTATCACCCAGACCTAACAACTCGATTCTTGAAGTGCGTATATATACAAGTGCGCGTGTTTTTTATATATAAATATATATATATATATATGCACACAAGTATATAAATATATATATACACACATACATGTACACATACATTCCGTCTGCAGTATATCATATAAATATATATATATGCATGCATGTACACACACCGATTCTAAAAAAGAAAGAAACTAAAATATTTATGAATCTATACACACCCACATATATATAAACACACACACACACACACTGACATATATATATACAAACATTCATATATACGATCGCGAGGCGTGTATATATCTATGTACACAGAGAAATACTCCTATACGTATATACCAATATTATATATAGTTAGATCTTTCTATCTATCTATATACACACACATTTATGCATAAGGCTCTGTGACGCGTTTATATATATATATATATATATATATACGTACTCTTTTTAAATTCTACACACATCTACCAAACGTATGTGTATATATAGATACATAAGCACATAGACACATATACATATATATATATATATATATATATATATATATATGCATGTACATAGATAAGCATGTTTACATTTTGGGAAACCGGGTTGACAGAAATACGATGTGTAATTGAGTGTGAGTCTGTGGTTGTGTGTCAGTGAGTGTAAATGCGTGTGGTGTGTGTGTGTGTGTGTGTGTGCGCATTTTACGCATGCTCATGTTTGTGTATATTTGTATGAGTGAAGGTGCGTCCTTTTAAACTGTGCTCTGTGTGTGTATATATATATATATATATGATATACCACGCACAAGGAAATATATATCTGTTATAGTGCACACACACACACACACACACATATAGTTCACGCACGCGCTTACAATTATATACATACATATACCATATAACACAACACTATATATTGTGTATGTGTGTGTGTATATGTATATATATATATACATATACATACACACATCAGTGCCTTTAACTAACTTCACACCTGTAGAATAACCCCCTCCCCACTTACACACACAGCTCATACACACACACACACACACACACACACACACACACACACACACATATATATATATATATATATATATATATATATACGGCAATAACTTGTTTTCAGAGCATCAGGAGATACACTTATAACGATCGTGTGGAGTACCTGGAATAGTCATAAACAGGAGTTAAACGGTGACACACACCCGCATATATATATATTATATATACATCTATATATATACTGTACCATATATATTTATATACACTGTGCCACTATAGTCTGCAGGTAAGTTTTTATATATATATATATATATATAATCGTTTCGTTTGTGTGAATATGGTTTATGTAAATGTATATATATGGGTATATCACTTTTTATTGTGTATATATACGTTTAAAGTGTATGTGTGTGTGTATATATATTTTAACTGTATGTGTACGTGCGCGCGCGATCACACACACACACACACATATATATTTATAGATAGGTATAGATATACGCACACACACGCTGTTTTAACTATGTTTTTATATAGTTTTTAACTGCATGTACACATATATATATATATATATATATTGGCAGTATATCGAATGATCGCCTGTATATATATATATATATGTGTATATCGAATGATCGCTTATATATATATATATATATATATATATATATATATATATATGGGTTGTTTGTGTATGTGTGTATATATATATATATACACACACACATCCCAATATTAATGTACGTGTATATACACAAAAAAAACACATACGTTCTGATGAGATTGGTACATCAGTCTTTGCAGTGAATGTTCAAACGTGTTGAAGAGTGTATATACATACGTGTGTGTGTGTGTGTGATTCGCCTTTACATGTATGTGTATACAATGTGTATATGTAGGTGGTATGTTTATATACAGATGTACGATTTTTTGAGTGTATTTGATCGCGGAGTTGTGGTATATTTTCATACATTGGTTACACACACACACACACATAGGAAAGAGAGAGAGAGAGCACCTTTTTAATAAACAATGTACTCAATACGTGGTGAACTCTTTATTCGTCCTCCATTGATGATTCATTCCATCATTTATAGCTTTTACAGTGTCTTAATCCAAGCAACGTGTGCATGGCAGAATATATATATATATATATATATACGTCATATATAAAAATATATATATAGATAGATAGATATGTATTTGTGTGTATAAATATATAGATGTGTTTGTGTGTGTATATATGCGTATATATATATATGCGTATATATATATATAATGTGTTGTGTGTGTGTATATATATATATATGTGTGTGTGTGTGTGTCTGTGCAGTATGTATGTATGTGTTTTATATGTGTGTGTATGTACGCGGTGTGTGTATATATATATATATATATATATATATATATATATATATATATATATATAGGTTCAAAAAAAGGAAAAAGACAAAAAAACAATAACAAAAAACAACATGAGGACGTGATACAGATAGTGTTACTAGACGCTCGGGAAAGGAAAGACAGAGAGAGAGAGAGAGAGAGATGACGTTTCGAGCGGAGCTCTTCGTCGGAAACAAGGAAAGTTCAAAGAAGGGAAAAAAACGGAGGAAGAAAAAAATCAGCACCGAATACACACACACATCTATGGCTTGCAGTGAAAGAAAAGGCTAGAATCTACTCCTGGGTATCGAACCACTCATCTCTTACGGGTGTTAGTGTGTGTGTGTGTGTATTTGTATTAACGCCTGAATAAATGCGTGTGTGCTGGGAGAGTCACAGCAACCCCGCTCTCCCGTTTGCGTACGATCGCCGCGCACACGCACACACGCACACGCACACACACACGTACGAATTAAGACTTCAGTCTGTGTGATTGCGTATGACTAGATTTATGTACGCAGCTGTACGTATGGAGGTACTCTCTCTGTTTCTCTTTTGTGCGTGTGTTCGTATGTATATATATATATATATATATATATGTGTGTGTGTGTGTGTGTGTGTGTGTGTGTGTGTGTGTGTGTGTGTGTGTGTGTAAGCAAATGAATAATTGCTTATGCTATGGGCATTCTCAGCATATTGGACACCCGAGAGAAATAACAAACACGGCGGTGTGCCTTGGACCAGCCCCTAGGCGCTGAATACTCGTAGGGGTGGTTTTCTCCGTGTGCACCACCTGGATATTCAATCGACCATAGGTGGGGACCACAGGTTAATCCAACCCTACCTGGTGCGTATTATTCATGTACCCTATCCTCTCAGGAGTCATTATTATTAGATATATAAAATTTAATTAGAGGGTGTGTAAGCCTCGTGAACGGATTGGGGAATTTGCTGTTAATAATAAACAATTATTAACTTCCCAATCTCCATTTTCTTTTCTTTTATATATATATATATATATATATATATATATATATATCTCCTTGTTTCAGTCATTTGATTGCCGCCATGCTGGAGCACAGCCTTTAGTCGAGCAAATCGACTCAGAGAACTTACACTTTGTAAGCCTAGTTACTTATTCAATCGGTCTCTTTTGCCGAACCACTAAGTTACGGCGACGTAAACACACCAGCATCAGTTGTCAAGCGATGGTGATGGGAACAAACACAAATAAATACATACATACATACATACATATATATATATATATATATATATATATATATACACACACACACACACACACACACGACTGGCTTCTTTCAGTTTCTGTCTACTGGACGAAATGCTTAACGGTAATTCGTCTGCCGTTACATGCCGAGATCGAATTCCGCCGAGGTCGACCTTTACCTTTCATCCTTTCGGGGTCGATTAAAACAAGTACCAGTTGCGCACTGAGATCGACCTAATCCCGTTGTCTCCTTGTTTGTCCCCTTTATGTTTAGCCTCCCTGTAGGCTATAAAGAAACCGTTATATATATATATATATATATATATATATATATGTATTTTATTTTCAGAAGGTTGTTTGTGGTCATTGGTTTCGCACCTAACTATAAAATGCTTAGCTGTATTGGTGTTTTAGTGTGTATGTCTTTTTTCGGATATATGAATTACTGACGACACACAGACAGACACGTGCACATACACACACACACACACACACACACACACACATATATCTTACTGAATTCTCCCCATTCGCTCCCACCCCCACGTCCGAGTTCGCCACACGCTGTATTCCCTTCACCTCTCACACTCTCTCTCTCTGTCCCACTCATCCTTCCGTACCTTGATGAACCTACCTTCACACAATCTCGTGTCCGTCCCCCTCGTTGAACCTCTTGCTCAGCCCACAACATTTCCTCCTAACACCGCCTCCCCGCTTCTCTCTATATGTGTCCACTCTATACATTCCGACCCCTCACCCCACCCCATCCGCCTCCCACTCCCCTGTCGCAGTCTCCTGAACTCACTCGCTCACCCTGTAGTCGGAATCCTTGGTTCCCCTCTTCACATCTACACCCATCACTTTTGCACCTGTAACTTAAGCGTTCCTTACCCCCACCACTGTCACACCTTCTCCATCTCTTCTCTCCCCCCTCTCTCTCTCTCCTACTCAGGTAGGTGTGTGCCTACTCTACCACAAGGCCCCTGTCATAGGATCGCGGTTTCGATTCCCAGACTGGGCGTTGTGAGTGTTTATTGAGCAAAAACACCTAAAAGCTCCACGAGGCTCCGGCAGGGGATAGTGGCGAACCCTGCTGTACTCTTTCACCACAATTTTCTCTCACTCTTACTTCCTGTTTCTGTTGTGCCTGTAATTCAAAGGGTCAGCCTTGTCACACTCTGTCACGCTGAATATCCCCGAGAACTACGTTAAGGGTACACGTGTCTGTGGAGTGCTCAGCCACTTGCATGTTAATTTCACGAGCAGGCTGTTCCGTTGATTGGATCAACTGGAACCCTCATCGTTGTAAGCAACGGGGTTGATAAATTAAGTATCAGTTGTGTACTGGGGTAGATCTAATCGACTGGCCCTCTCCCCCAAAATTTCAGGCCTTGTGCCTAGTATAGAAAAGGATAATAAATCTGAAGTAAAGAACGAATATATAGTGCAAAATATTACAATATACACCAATGGCACCCATGCCGGTGACACGTGAAAAAGCACCCGTTACACTCTTGGAATGGTTGGCATTAGAAAGGGCATCTAGCTGTAGAAACATTGCCAAATCAGACTGGAGTTTGGTGCAGCCCCTCAGCTTACCAGCCCTACTCAAACAATCCAACCCATGCCAGCATGGATAACAGACGTTAAATGATGATGATGATGGTGTATATACAGCTGTGTATAAAATGCATGCAAGTATATACACACACACACACACGTTTATATAAATGCTTAAATATATTTACAGACATATATATATATATACATATATCAAGACACACAAACATATACACACTCCCATGCAAAGAATCCAGCATACATTTATAAATATACACACACACACACATAAGTATACACATACACTAATATGCATACATATGCACAATTAGACGAATGGCTAAATCACACAAATACACACACACACACGTGTGAGTGTATGTAGATATAAAAAGTCAGTTTTAGCTAAGAACAAGCAAATGGCAGAGGACACAGTTCGTGTTTAATTTAGATAACGAAAATAATAACGTGACTTAATTGATGTGAGACATAATAATAATGGTAGTGATAACGATTCCCTTTTTTACTATAGGCACAAGGCCTGTAAATTGGGGGCAAGGGTTAGACAATTGTATCAACCCCCATGGCTCAAATGGTTCTTGTTTTAACGACAGTGTAAAGATGAAAGGCAAAGTTGACCTCAATGGAATTTGAAAACAGAGTTATAATGGAAGAAGGAATGTTGCTAAGCATTTTGTCCAACACGGTAACGGTTCTGCCAGACAGCTGCCTGCCTCGTTCTTTTGCTCTTTTGCTTCCTCCAGTCATTTGACTGCAGCCATGCTGGAGCACCGCTCTTTCGTCGTGCAAATCGACTCCCGGGAATTATTCTTTGTAAGCCTAGTACTTATTCTATCCGTCTCTCTTTTGCCGAACCGCTAAGTTACAGGGGACGTAAATACACCAACATTGGCCACAGTCAAATGACTGAAACAAGTAAAAGAGTAAAGAGAGTGTATATATATATATATATATATATATATATATATATATATATATACACACACATATTTATACACCTCCAATGCTATATATTACCTTACATTGGGTCCTCCTCTACTCAATAATTTCGGTAGGCGGTGACATTGTCTTGGACAATTTTTGGAGCTGAAGGAATCTTTCCTTCTTCAGATCTGACTCTCCTTGACTCCTCAGAGATGTCAGGCCCCAATTCTTTATGAATCCCAAACTGACGGAAAGCTAAGTTTAACCTTTAAGGGATGCGAAAACCAAAATGCCAAAAGCTGGGATGGACACTGCATATCATTGTAGCAGTTGCATTAACAATTCTGCCAGTTTGTTGTTGTTTATGGTGGTGGGACTGCCGGTGAGGGTGGTGTCGAATTTTAAAATGTTGTTGAGTCTGGGAAGAGCTGGAGTGGGTGGAGTCTTTTGTTGTAGTTCTTCTTGATCGCTTTGTTAAGTGGTAATGTATTCCCTCTGATCCTTAACCCTTTAACTACAAAATTAAATTTCATGGTTATTCCAGTAATGATGTTTAAATATCTGCCAAAAGATAGAATTGATATTTTCTGCAAGTCACATTGCCTCATAATAGACTTGACATATCTCAACAGATGAAAAATTTCAAACACGATATTCCTCAAAAGAAAATAAGATAGAACTGGTATACAAAACTGCTTTCTGCAGTTAAGGATAATGAGAATTTGAGTGAAAATATTCAAATTTCGGCAGTAAAATGGTTAATATTCCTATAAACGTCATAGACGTGAATGGTATTGCAATAGAAGACCAAAACGCCCTTGAGGCTCCGTTGTTAGTTTGTATAAGGAGCAGTTAAGTACTTTAGTAGATTTAACCCTTGAAATGTGAAATTAAATTTAATGGTCATTCTAGTGATGATGTTTAAGTATCTGCCAAAAAATACAATTGGTATTTTCTGTGAGTCACCTTGCGTCGTATTAAACTTGACATGTCACACAAAAAATAGTTTCAAATACGACATTCCTCAAAAAGAAAAAAAAGAATGGATTGATTTATAAAACTGAAACTTTTGAAAGAAGTTTCTATAAAAATAGTTTTTAAACATCGAATGGCTATGGGGGATCCACCAGAATAAAATAGTAATCAGAGGGGTCCATAGATAAGAAATGGTTGAGAACCCTTCGTTTCCAGGAAATGGGGTTAACTGGTGTGTGATGTATAAATAGAAATTTCCTTTAAAAAGAAAAAAAACTGAATTTTAAATATTTAGGTTAACCACAGTTTTTCATGAAACCTATATTATTTGGTGTTCACTGAACTGTATCCAAAGCTGAAATTAGTAGGTTTCAGGTATGTGCTTGGAAAGGTGTCTAGCATACCTTGGCTGCCTGTCTGGCTTCCTGGGCTGTTGTTTCTTCTATCTTTCTATCACAGGTGTTTACCCTTTTGTTAGCATATTTCTGTTGAGATGCTCTGTGTTTCTTTCAATTAATTTTAAATATAGCAAAGAATTTAGTAAAATAACTTGGTTATTAGCCAGTGTTAGGAACATAAATTGTGACTAAGGTTTGGCGGAAGATTTTAATTCAAAACTTTTGAAAACAAAACATTTGTACTCAGAGCCAGAGGTGGTTTTGGCTGGGCTGGTATCAAAAGGATTAGAAATATCATGGTGACTTTAACCCTTTTGTTACCATATTTCTGTTGAGATGCTCTGTGTTTCTTTCAATTAATTTTAAATATAACAAAGAATTTAGTAAAATAACTTAGTTATCATTCAGCTAGTGTTAGGAACATAAATTTGTGACTACGGTTTGGCGGAAGATTTTAATTCAGAACTTATGAAAACAAGACATTTGTACTACAGAGCCAGGAGCAGTTTCAGCCAAGTTGTAACGAAAGGACTAAAAATATCATGGTGACTGGCATACTTGGTGAGGAGGGTCTTCGTTGGATACCCTACAGGATGAAAAATAAGACCTGTAACAAGGTAGAAAGAGCTCATGAGCAGTCAACAGCCATCCAACAATATGTGTACCTGTGTATATATACATGTATGTATGCGGAGGTTCCTGGAAATACCTGAGTTAGGAAGGGCATCCAGCTGTAGAAACTCTGCCAAATCAGATTGGAGCCTGGTGCAGCCTTCTGGCTTGCCAGTCCTCAGTCAAATCGTCCAACCCATGCTAGCATGGAAAGCGGACGTTAAATGATGATGATGATGATGATATATATATATATAAATATATATATATATATATATATATATATGTGTATGTAGCCTGTAATATCAATGTAAGTCTGTGTCTGTAGACTGTATGTCTTCAGCCTACTTCCCTTTCCACCACCAGTTTACAGGACTG
>NC_142957.1:14480578-14483078 GCF_046866305.1 Octopus bimaculoides | reverse complement strand
AAGTAGGCGGTACCTGCGAAGCGATCTACATGTATCCACACCCTTTATCGACAGTGAGAAATTTTCTCCATGACAAAAGACACAGCGAATACCTTGATCCCCAATTCAAACGTGCCTCAGGCATATTTGAATTGGTAATAACATTCATTGCATTAACAAAAATAAGTCCTGTCCTGGGGTCGGTACGTTTGAGTAAAACCACTTCTAGGCATTGCCCCAGCATGGCCGCAGTAAAAAATCGAAAATACTAGCCAAATTAAAGAAATTTCTATGGGTGCAGGAGTGGCTGTGTGGTAAGTAGCTTGCTTACCAACCACATGGTTCCGGGTTCAGTCCCACTGCGTGGTACCTTGGGCAAGTGTCTTCTACTATAGCCTCGGGCCGACCAAAGCCTTGTGAGTGGATTTGGTAGAGGGAAACTGAAAGAAGCCCGTTGTATATATGTATATATATATATATGTATGTGTGTGTATATATGTTAGTATGTCTGTGTTTGTCCCTCCAATATTGCTTGACAACCGATGCTGGTGTGTTTACGTCCCCGTAACTTAGCGGTTCAGCAAAAGAGACCAATAGAATAAGTACTAGGCTTACAAAGAATAAGTCCTGGGGTCGATTTGCTCGAATACCTTGATCCCGAGTTCAAACGTACCTCAGGCATATTTGAACTGGTAATAACATTGCTTTAACAAAAATAATTCCTGTCCTGGGGTCAGTACGTTTGACTGAAACCACTTGAAGGCAACGCCCCAGCATGGCCGCAGTCGAAAATGACTGAAACAAGTAAAAAAACCAAAAATACTTACGGAATCGAAGACATTTCTCCAAGAATCGTTCGAACTACTTCAAAAGTATAACCGAATCTCCTTGGATACGTTCAGATCTTAGCCTCCCCTTCCCATTGTTGGCAGCCACCGGCTCTGGAAATGCCTGCATGTGACAAGCTGCACCTGGATCGAACTGGATTGATTCGGTTCTGTCTGGATTTGTGGCTTCGGTTAAGATTGTCTTCCAGTGTCGAGCATTGTGTTTGTACGAATGCGGCTGCTGCTGCTGTTTTAACTCTTGGTCAAACTGTTGCCGGGTAACACTTTGGCTCAAAGGCTAGTTAGTTTTGGTTTGTTTCAGGGGAATTTGGTTGCAATTTCTAACAGGGCTAGCTACCATTAGTTCATACATACATACATAAGAGAGTAAGGTGTGATTACAGCAATATTTGGCTGCTATTTCTAGCAGGTCTAGCTACCATGTAGAGGTCTTATTCATTGGCTCATACATATATACATACATAAGACAGTAAGGTGTAATTTGAACGAGATTTGGCTGCTATTTCTTCTGGGTCTAGCTATCAAGTAGAGGTCTTTCTCATTGGCTCATACATACATACATACATACATAAGACAGTAAGGTGTGATTTGAACGAGATTTGGCTGCTATTTCTACCGGCTCTAGCTACCATTGTAGAGGTCTCATTCATTGGCTCTCTTTCACTTTACTTGTTTCAGTCAATTGACTGCAGCCAGGCTGGAGCACCGCCTTTTAGTCGAGCAAATCGACCCCAGGACTTATTCTTTGTAAGCCTACTACTTATTCTATCGGTCTCTCTTTTGCCAAACCGCTAAGTTACGGGGACGTAAACACACCAGACACTCAAACATATACACTCACATACATATATACGACGGGCTTCTTTCAGTTTCCATCTACCAAATCCACTCACAAGGCTTTGGTCTGCCCGAGGCTATAGTAGAAGACACTTGCCCAAGGTGCCACGCAGTGGGAATGAACCCGGAACCATGTGGTTGTTAAGCAAGCTATTTACCACACAGCCACTTCTGCGCCTCATATATATATATATATATATATATATATATATATATATATATATACATATATATATATATACATACATAAGACAGAATGGTGGCATTTGAGGGAGATTTTGGCTGCCATTTCTTTTGTGTTTGTGGGAGGTCTCCCTTGTTAGCTCAAGGTGCTTGCGTGGTATTACTTGCGATGATGATGGCGGCAGCGCTGTTGGTGGTGGTGGTCGCCGGTGTTGTTGACAGTGGGGGAGAGTGTTGATGGGTAAGTGATGTGTTTGGATGGGGTGGGTGGGTTGCAGTGGTGGTAGGATGGAGGGTGGGGAAGGGCATAAGTGCACTGTTTTGTTGATGAGGTATCAAATGTTTGGTGTTTGGTTTCCTCTTGATATAACTGCAACAACCCCGACCCCGACCCCTGCCGCCATCACCACCACCACTACCACCTCCTTTACCAACAACAACAACAACAACAATTACACTACAAGCACAAAACAACAGTTCCAATACTATTCTCACCACTACCACCACTACTACTACTACTGCCATCTACACCAGTAACAACACTGCCAGCACCAGCATCACCACCACTACCACCACTATCATTACCACCACCACCACAACCACTACCACCACTATCATTACCACCACCACCACTACCACCACTATCATTACCA
>NC_142957.1:14468078-14473078 GCF_046866305.1 Octopus bimaculoides | reverse complement strand
CTCACTCTCTTTCCTTATCTCACCCACTCTCTCATTCTCTCTCTCTCTCTCTTTCTAGATTTATTCCTTTGTGTATTATTCTATTGTGGTAGTGTCCTTGGTTACAAGTTGTTTCACAAAATGATTCCCCCCCCCCCCCCCCCAGTCAACAGCGGAAGTGACAAGTGGAACAAGTGGAGTGTCCGTAAGTCACTGCAGAACAAACATCTCAAGGAACCTCGTTTGTAAAGCACCGATTTGTTTGTTTGTTTGTCTTTTTCATCTGATTTTCTCACAGCCCCTTCTAGACCAAACCCAATGAATATCTCAGAATTGCTCAACACCTCACATACGATGGACTTCTTTCAGTTTCCATCTGCCAAATCCACTCAGAAGGCATTGGCCGGCCCAAGACTGTAGTAGAAGACATTTGCTCGAGATGCCACGCAGTGGGACTGAACCCAGAACCATGTGATCGGGAAGCAAGCTTCTTACCACACAGCCACTCCTGCACCTGCACACAGCCACTCCTGTGCCTTCACCCACACACATATTTATAAAAAGGATAAATAATCCTGGTGCGTAATGATATTTATACAAATAATACTAATGAATATAATTACTATAATAACAATAATAATTGCAGCGTGGAAGGTGTTTATAAGCCATTTAAAATAACACACAAAGACCGTCTCAAAGCGACGAAAATATTTTGACAAATTAAATTTAAATGTTGAAGTGAATCTAACGGTCTTTGTGTGTTATTTTAAATGGCTTATAAACACCTTCCACGCTGCAATTGTTTTCGTTCCAGCACACGATCTCAGATCAGGTCACTTGCTATGCAAGTACATCTCCGTAATAACAGTAATATTAGTTGAAGGTATAAACCCAAAATAAGCGAAATACCTCTGAATAAATAATGTACTCCTTACAATAAAATGTGAAGAAAGCTGTTGCAATTAATTGTAATGTAAATAAACATTTTGAAACCATAATTCAACTGTAATATAAGACCAGAATTTAATTTGATTTAAAGAGTAATGCTATCACCTCCAACGGAATACCAACACAGGAAGCTTGTTTGACTTAGTTCGCTTTGAAAACATCCTTGTTGAAATTACAGCTACTAGGATGCATAATTGCATACGGAGCAATGTGTAATTGCTTCAGTAGAAACATATGTTGGTCATTGTAACCTATGCTGTAGAAAAAAAGTTTTGGATGTGAATAAATGTTCATTCTCCTCTTGGTTTTCAGTTATATACATACAGTAGAACCTCGGTTTTCAAACACCTGTCATCCTCAATAAATTGTGCTTTATCTCCTGTCTTTCTCATTCATTTAATACAGTAGTACCTTGGTTTACGAACACCTGGGTTACATCCAGGTAATATTTCTGACCTACTTAATCTGTAACTTAAATACTGTAAGGATCAGATGCCTCTCAAGTTACAATACCGCCTTCATATTATGGACAATCTTACTATGACACACACACAGGCACAAACATGCATAGGTTGTTTCTGGAAGATCAGCAGTCACCCATGCATACCAACTTCCTCTCTTCATGCCAGTGATGCTATCCAAAGGAAAGGCCAAGGCCGATACGGTTTGGCACCAGGGATGTCGCAACTCATTTCTACAGCTGAGTGAACTGGAGCAATGTGAAATAAAGTGTCTTGCTCAAGAACACAACACACAGCCTGGTCTGGGAATATATATAGTAAAGAACCCCTTCAGTCACGAATGTCCATGGGATTGAACTTAGAAAGTTGTCCTCTGAGGCATAAGTCTGGGCAGGGTTGTTTGTGAAAGACCAGCAGTCATCCATGCACACCAGCCTCCCATCTCCATACCACTGATATTATCCAAGAAATGAACAACCCTGCTTGTATGACAGTAACACCCATTTCTTTTCTGATCTGGGCACAAGGCTTGACATTTTTGGAAAGGAGTCCAGTCGATTAGATCATCCCCAGTACACAACTGCAACTGGTACTTTTAATTTACTGACCCTGAAAGGATGAAAGGCAAAGGAGGGGGTCATTGAAGAAGAGTAGAGGCAGTAATGGGGTGGCCAAAATGGGGCGCCGGATGTAAAAACAACTCAATAATAGGTTAATTAAGATTAATTTGTGAAATACAGTTGTTTTGAATTGGCCTCAGAAAGCGGTCTATATTTGTGGTCATGAGTGTGAGTGTTGGGGGGGGGGGCTGTGCTAGGAATGTGGCCTGGGCGTCAAGGTGGGGCAGCAACCTGAATATATTTGGAAGCACTGCCATATACAACCTCTCTTTCCTGTATTTTATTATGCTGCCATCACAACCCTATCACATCTGTGGATGTATCTTTTCTCAATTAAGACTGGGCAGCCAGAGATTAATCAGGTTAATTATTTCATAATGCTGGTACCATTCGCAGTGTGTACGCAAGTCCATCTCTGTCATGTCTGCTGTTGTTTTCTCTTGTGGCTTCTACCGAGCCAGCCAGAGATAATGTGGTTAATTGTTCCTTCATTATCTCTCCGCATGTTATTCTACAGTTACTTAACACATACACTTATATAAACAAATCATTCGGCAAGCTGGCAGAACCGTTGGTTGCCGCCGCTTGGAACGAAATGCTTAACGGCCAATTCACTGATTACTATGTTATGAGTTCAAATTTCGCTGAGGTCGCCTTTGCCTTTCATGGGTGGGGGTGGGGGATCAATAAATTCAGTACCATTGAAACACTGGGGTCAATGCAATTGACTTACCCCCTCCCGCTAAAATTGCTGCCCCTGTGGCAAAATTTGAAACCATTATTGTTATTATTATTATTATTATTATTATTGTTATCATTATTATTATTATTATTATTATTATTATCATTATTATCATCATTATTATTATTATTATTATTATTATTATCATTATTATTATTATTATCATTATTATTATTACTACCTCCGCCTTAGCGAAGACGGAGGTATTGTTTTTAGTTGTGTTTGTTTGTTTGTCCATGGACAAGATACTTCAAGAACCGCTGGATGAATTTGGATGAAACTTTCAGGGATGTTTGGCCTCATGACCAGCACAAAATCATTAGATTTGGAGATCAATCTGGTACCAGAGAAGGATTCTGGATTATTTTTTTCTGTTTTTTTTTACTTAATTTTTGAGAGCAGTTGAGTTCATTTTTAGTATTGTTGTTTGTGAGAGCAGTCAAGTTTATTTCAGATATTCTCATTTTAAATATCATCTCTGGCTAATCGTTGAGAGGATGTTGGTATTGTCTTGGCAGAGGTTTGCGCTCTCTGAGTGCTCTTGTTATTATTATCTTTATTATTATTATTCAGTAGTTTTATTTTTATAACGTGCTTTCACTTCACTACCGAGCGCAGCTCTGTGTGCGCCTTGGGTATGTGCTGTGGTTTGCTGTGATGCTCTTATGGTTACTGTATTGAAAGTGTTTTGCGTAGGATGTGTGCAGTACCCAGTAGTGCAATTTTCTGTATGTTATATATATTTGAAAGTCCTGGTGTTTTTGTTATGTATTTGTCTGAATATTTTTTTAATTTTTTTATTATCATTATTATTATTATTATTATTATTATTATTATTATGTTTTCAAGCATGGAACTTTGGTGCAGCAGCTGTTGTCGTTGTCAGCATCGTTAACAGTGCTTCCATCTGTTGCTCTCATTTGCCAAAATATATAAAGAAATCAAAAGTGGGTCATTAGAATGTTAGAATGTGGTTAGAATTTCTAGCGTCTCCTGGTATTTCAAAACTTCATTATCCAGCAACTCACCAGAAGTTATGCTGTTAATTCTAATTTGTCTCTGTGTATGAGAGAGAGAGTTAGGGAGAGAGTTACAGACAAACAGACAGAGGGAGGATAGCATGAGGGAGAGGAAGAGAGTTAGGGAGAGAGTTAGAGACACAGACAGACAGAGGGAGGGAAGAGGGAGGATAACATGAGGGAGAGAGAGAGTTAGAATCAGACAGAGAGACAGATAGATAGATAGAGGGAGGGAAGAGGGAGGATAGCATGAGAGAGACAGAATGAGGAAGGGAGAGAAAGAGGAAGAGGCAAAAGAGAAAGAGGGGGAGAGAGCGAGACGGAAAAGAGAAAGGGGAGGGGAAAGAGAAAAAGGGAGGGAGAGAAAGAGAGAGAATGTGCAAGCGACAAGGCTGAGAACACAATAATAACCCTTTCTACTAAAGGCACAAGGCCTGAAATTTTGCGGGGTGGGAGGTGAGGGGTTTAAATTGATTACATCAACCCCAGTGTTTCACTATGCAATATTTATCGACCCCTGAAAGGATGAAAGGCAAAGTCGACCTTGGCACAATTTGAACTCGGAACATAAAGACCCACGGAATGCCGCTAAGCATTTTCCTCTAGCATGCAAACAATTCTGCCAGCTTGCTACCTTCATAATAATAATAATCATCATCATCATCGTTTAACGTCCGCTTTCCATGCTAGCATGGGTTGGACGATTTGACTGAGGACTGGTGAAACCAGATGGCTACACCAGGCTCCAATCTGATTTGGCAGAGTTTCTACAGCTGGATGCCCTTCCTAACGCCAATAATAATAATAATAATAATAATAATAATAATAATAATAATAATGGTTTCAAATTTTGCCACAAGGGCAGCAATTTGAGCGAAAGGGGATGAATCAGTTACATCAACCCCAGTGTTCAACTGGTACTCATTTTATCGACCCTGAAAGGCAAAGTTGACCTTGGTGGAATTTGAACTCAGAACGTGAAGACTTTGTGCTAACGATTCTGCCAGCTCACCACCTTAATAATAATGATCATGAGCAGGAGTAGTGGGGGGGAGATTCATAGCCATGTGTTGAGAGGAGTTCTTTGGGGTTTGAATAGGTCACCTCTGGAAAAATGGATGTTTGGTTCAGCATCCTTAAACAAATCTTATTCAGGGAGCCTTTCGAATGGGATGGGCTACTCAACCTGAAGAAAATTCCAACTGGGCCCCACCTGCGAGGTCATGCGCTG
>NC_142957.1:14450578-14455578 GCF_046866305.1 Octopus bimaculoides | reverse complement strand
TATCTGTTGGAGTCTCAGCTTTTTTAGCTGCTATTTCTGAACTTCGGTATATGGTGAAGTAAATGTTTGCTGATCCCTTAATTATGTTTATAAATGTATATGAACTTTTAAATAAGTTCTCCACCGATAATGGTGCTTACATACCGAAGGGCTTGGTAAAAATTATTAATTGTTGATTTATTAATAAATTAATAAATCTTTACCCTTTTAATTTGTAATAATTATATATATATATATATATATATATATATATATATATATATATATATATATATATATATATATAACTTAGCGGTTCAGCAAAAGCGAGCGATAGACCAAGTACTAGGCTTACAAAGAATAAGACCTGGGGTTCAATTTGCTTGACTAAAGGTGGTGCTCCAGCATGACGGCAGTCAAATGACTGAAACAAGTAAAAAAATAAATATGAGAGAGAGAGAGAGAGAGAGAGACAAAACACATAATATGTTTGTGCTGTTTTAACATATACACACACTATCACATAAATATATGTGTGTGTGTATATATATATATATATATATATATACACACACACAGGTATATATATATATGTGTTTGAAGTAGACCAATGTGTGTTGTTAATCACATGAGCGAATGTAATGCCATTTCATCTCCCACTGTCACCCTCTTTATCACACTCATCACCACCACCACCACCACTGCCACTACCACTGCCACTACCACTCCCTGCTCTCATCCACCTATGTTTCACCTGGCTTCACAACAACAACAACAACAGCAGCAGCAGCTGCTCAGCTCTTAAGTCATCTATGTCTGACTTCAAAAAGCTGCTATGATCAATGAGACCTCCACTGTGTTTGGATCTAGAACACACACACACACATCTCTCTCTCTCTATGTATATATATATATATATATATATATATATATATATGTATATATATATATATCATCATCATCATCATCATCGTTTAACGTCCGCTTTCCATGCTAGTGTGGGTTGGACGATTTGACTGAGGACTGGTGAAACCGGATGGCAACACCAGGCTCCAATCTAAATTTGGCAGAGTTTCTACAGCTGGATGCCCTTCCTAACGCCAACCACTCAGAGAGTGTAGTGGGTGCTTTTACGTGTCACCCGCACGAAAACGGCCACGCTCGAAATGGTGTCTTTTATGTGCCACCCGCACGAGAGCCAGTCCAGGGGCACTGGCAACGATCTCACTCGAAAATCCTACGGGAGCCAGTCAGGCGGTACTGGCAACGGCCACGCTCAAAATGGTGCATCTTATGTGCCACCCGCAAAAGAGCCAGTCCAGGGGCACTGGCAACGATCTTACTTGGCTTGCCGGGTCTTCTCACGCACAGCACATTTCCAAAGGTCTCAGTCAGTAGTCATCGCCTCGGTGAGGCCCAATGTTCGAAGGTCTTGCCTCACAACCTCAGCCCAGGTCTTCCTGGGCCTACCTCTTCCACGGGTCGTGCGGGTGGCACATGAGATGCACCATTTTGAGCGTGGCCGTTGCCAGTACCGCCTGACTGGCTCCCGTAGGATTTTCGAGTGAGATCGTTGCCAGTGCCCCTGGACTGGCTCTTGTGCGGGTGGCACATAAAAGACACCATTTCGAGCGTGGCCGTTTTCGTGCGGGTGACACGTAAAAGCACCCACTACACTCTCTGAGTGGTTGGCATTAGGAAGGGCATCCAGCTGTAGAAACTCTGCCAAATTAGATTGGAGCCTGGTGTTGCCATCCGGTTTCAGCAGTCCTCAGTCAAATCGTCCAACCCATGCTAGTATGGAAAGCGGACGTTAAACGATGATGATGATGATGATGATGATATATATATATATATGACACAGGCTTACTTCAGTGTATGAGTCAATAAAGAAGGTCTCTAAATGATAGCTTGACCTGCTAGAAATAGCAGCCAAATCTCTCTCAAATCAAACCTTACTGTCTTATGTATGTATCTGTGTATATATATATATATGTGTGTGTGTGTATGAGCCAATGAGGGAGACCTCTACATGGTAGCTACATACTTCCCAACCGCAAGGTTTCAGGATCAATCCCACTGCATGGCACCTTGGGCATGTCGCTTCTAGTATAGCCTCGGATTGTCCAAAACCTTGCGAATGGATTTGGTAGACGGAAACTGAAAGAAGCCCATTGTGTGTGTGTGTATATATATATATATATATATATATATATATATGTAGTAACAAACTGTTATATAATATTTTATATTCATAGTATATCATATAATATTATAATATAATTACATTATTGGATTGTCAATAGTATCCCTCTCTCTCTCTTTCTCTCTCTCTCTCTCTCTTTCTATATATATATATATATATATATATATGCCAACCACTTTTACAAAGTTCCCAATGCCAACCACTTTTACAAAGTGTTCTGTGTGCTTTTTACATGCCAACAGTATGAGTGCGCTTATGCAACAGCGGCACGAGTGCATTTTATGTGCCACCCACACCTGTATGTGTGTGGATTCAGCGATCTTACTTCGCTTGGCGTGACTTACCGAGTACAGCCAATCACCCTAACTCCTCACTTTAAAACTACTAAAAACTCAGCTGAAGCGGGAAGAAAAGCTCTCCAGGATCAAGGCTCGGTTTTCTTGGCCACTTGAGGGTGCCCCGGCCTTACTTGTGATCTTTGGAAATGAAGAACCTGCTATCATAACGAAGTAACCATGTGGCGAAACCACCACACATGAAGATGATGATGATGACGATAGGTAATTGACTCAAGATCTGAGGGCTCCATGTTTGGCAATTAACTGTGTGGAGTTTTACAGCTACTGAAATAGATATGTTTCCTCTGTCAGGTATTGAGTTCTACTTCTGTTTTTGTCGCCAAACTTGAACTAAAGCTGTAAAAATTCAAAAGTTAACAAGGATTTTATAATCGTTGTTTGTGTGTGTGTGTGTGTGTGTGTGTGTGTGTGTGTGTGTGTGTGTGTGTGTGTGTGTGTGCATATTATACATGCATGTGTATATGTGTCTATCTATCTATCTATCTATCTATCTATGCCTCTTTCTATCTATCTCTATACATAAACACACACACACACATATGCATACATGTTTGTGTGCATATGTGTATATATATATATATATATATCATCATCATCATCATCGTTTAACGTCCGCTTTCCATGCTAGCATGGGTTATATATATATATATATATATATATAAATATATACATGTGTGTGTGTATGTGTGTGTGTATAATATGTATGCTTGTGTGCATACATGTGAATTTGTGAGTGTATGTATATATATATATATATATATATATATATATATATATATATATATATATATATAAATTCAATAATAGGCCGAATTCTTTTACAAGAATTTATCAAGTAGCTCTCCCATCCGGATTCTCTTTCCCTTATATATATATATATATATATATATATATATATTCAATAATAGGACGAATTCTTTTACAAGAATTCATCAAGTAGCTCTCCCATCTGGATTCTCTTTCCCTTATATATATATATATATACATACATACATGGTGGTTGTCTACTCCTTAAACAGAGTTTGACCACCTCCTGCACCTACACCTTAGCCCTTTCATGGCGTCTGATGTGGCTTTTTAAACCAGACAGTGTTTTGAAAAAACACCCACACAGATTGCACCTCTGATTTGCACTACCAATACCTGCAAGTAAGTTCTGCTCATTGTGGATCCTAACATGTCTTTTAAGACCCCCATTGGATTTGCAAACCCTCTGGCACACACCACATTCAAACGTGTGCACAGACATATAATCAGAATAGCTGGGTGAGGTTTGTTTTCCATGGGTTCGCAGGTGAGATTTGAGGCCAGCCAAGGACAGACATGGTCTGTCACAGACTGTGCACACAAAAAGGTCCTTGTCATTCACCTTCTCAGTCTTCACCTTTTTCCTTGAATGTCTCTTGAGCCCTGCTTGCATCATCCTGGCCTCTTCAAATGCTTTCACTCCACTCCACACCCTTGTTCGCCATCCAACTCGATCTGAAGCGAGGACTTCTATATCTTTTGGAGCCATTCCAATTGACTTCATAGCAGTCCTTATGCCATCCTTATACATAAACACACACACACACATATGCATACATGTTTGTGTGCATATGTGTATATATATATATATATATATCATCATCATCATCATCGTTTATATATATATATATATATATATATATATATATATATATATATATATATATAAATTCAATAATAGGACGAATTCTTTTACAAGAATTTATCAAGTAGCTAGCGTGAAAAAAACCTCATAAGGGAAAAAATCCATCATTTATTCCCGAAATATATATTTATATTTATATAAGGGCATTACTATATAATAACGCCTCACGCCATGAGGGACTCTAAGGTCAGACTACCATAAAAAGCACATTTTTACCGAATGTGAGGAATGCTACTTGGTAAATTCTTGTAAAAGAATTCGCCCTATTATTGAATTTAAATATATTACCAGAATATATTCAGTGCTGAATTTATTCTGAGTAAGAGGCATATTTACCGAGATGCAATTCGAAATTCCCGCCACTTACATCGGGAAACAGCGATGAACAGTCGTCTATATGCTATGCTGGATACACGGTGTTCGTTTGGTATGTTGATTCACTGTTTATTTCTAATTTTTCTTGACCATATTATACTGACGAGTAGAAGTTGTATAATACTACAATAACTACGAAATCATGATTTATAATTTAGTCCGTTTTTTTAAGGGACTGGCTTTGAGAGTTGCATTTCCTTGCATTCGGTAAAAAGGTGCTTTTTATAGTAGTCTGACCTTAGAGTCCCTCATGGCGTGAGGCGTTATTGTATAGTAATGCCCTTATATAAATATAAATATATATATAGATATAATTAATTATATGTATTTCTTCTATCTTAATGAATAAAAATTCTTCTGATAGAATAAATGGGTTAATAGAAACCAATGTAGCAAAGAACACAAAATA